>NC_138766.1:71328633-71563664 GCF_965113315.1 Podarcis vaucheri
CCCAGCCACTTTGAGCAGCTTCCAACATGTACAGTCACACCTCGGGTTAAATATGCTTCAGGTTGAGTGTTTTCAGGTTACGCTCCGTGGCGACCCGGAAATAACGGAACGTGTTACTTCCGGGTTTCACCGTTTGCACATGCGCAGACACTCAAAATGACATCACACGCATGCCCGGAAGCGGCAGATCGCAACCTGCAGACGCGCAGACGCGGGTTGCGTTCGCTTCAGGATGCGAACGGGGCTTCAGAACAGATCCTGTTCACATTCAGAGGTACCACTGTATAAAAACATGTTGTTGTTGTTTAGTTGTTTAGTCGTGTCTGACTCTTTGTGACCCCATGGACCAGAGCATGCCAGGCACTCCTGGCATCCACTGCCTCCTGCAGCTTGGTCAAACTCATGCTGGTAGCCTCGAGAACACTGTCCAACCATCTCGTCCTCTGTCGTCCCCTTCTCCTTGTGCCCTCCATCTTTCCCAACATCAGGATCTTTTCCAGGGAGTCTTCTCTTCTCATGTGGTGGCCAAAGTATTGGAGCCTCAGCTTCAGGATCTGTCCTTCTAGTGAGCACTCAGGGCTGATTTCCTTAAGAATGGAGAAGTTTGTTCTTCTTGCAGTCCATGGGACTCTCAAGAGTCTCCTCCAGCACCAAAATTCAAAAGCATCAATTCTTTGGTGATCAGCCTTGTTTATGGTCCAGCTATCTATAAAAACATAATAAAACATTAAACTAAGATGACTTCTGTGAATCTGGGACTGTCCCTCGAAAATAGGGACACTTGGAGGGTCTGCCATTACAAAAAGCCAGCATTTATTTATTACATTTGTATCTTTCACTGAAAGAGCTTGAGGCCACATACAAGGTTCTGCTCTCTCTCCCCCCCCCCCAGTAGACACACATCATATTCTTACAACAGCTTTGTGAGGTAGGTTAGGCTGAGAGAATGTGACCGGCCCAAGGTTACCCAGTGAGCTGCATGGCTGAATAGGAATCTCTGCAGTCTTATTCCTGACACTCCAGCGCAGGAATAGAGTCTAGGGCAGGGGTCAGCAAACTTTTCAGCAGGGGACCGGTCCACTGTCCCTCAGACCTTGTGGAGGGCCGGACTATATTTTGAAGAAGAAGAAAAAAATGAACAAATTCCTATGCCCCACAAATAACCCAGAGATGCATTTTAAATAAAAGAACACATTCTACTTATGTAAAAACACGCTGATTCCTGGACCGTCTGTGGGCCAGATTTAAAAGGCGATTGGGACGGATCCGGCCCCCGGGCCTTAGTTTGCCTACCCATGGTCTAGGCTACCACACGTCTGGAATTTCCCAGATATATCTGGGATTCATCTGTTGAAAACAGTGTCTGGGCGGAAATTCCTTTAACTGGTTAAAATGTTTAGGAAAGCCCATATCAAAAGTGGAAGCCCATATTGGAAGTGTTGATTTCTTGGCAATTTTCCTTAAAAAAAGCTCAAAAAAATTTTTTTTTGTTGGAGATTTTGGGGGAAAAAAGTTCAATAACTTTGGGCAAATGAGATGGAGCTTTAGGGACTAATCAATTTGACAATGATATATACCTTTCGCCTCCTGTATGTATTGTTTAGGGTGCATGGGCCCTTCTTATGTTGATCCCCTCCCTTTTCAGTTCGAAACCAGCTTACAAGAATCAAAGTGCAGACAAAATGGAACAATGTACAAAGAACATTGGCGGCCCAGCTTTGGTTTCTGGCTCTTGCCTCCAGGATAGGATAGGAGCTGCAGATAGACTGAGAGGCCTGCTGATGGTAAAAGGTCTCATTATGCCCAGGGAGTCCTTTCATGGATCTGCAGACAGATTTATCTAATCCAGAGGTGGGGGACCTGTGGCCTCTCAGACGTCTTTGGACTTCGAATCCCATCACCCACAACAAATGTATCTGCTGGCTGGGGCTGATGGGAGTTGGAGTTCAACTGCATCTGGAAGGCTACAGGTCCCCCACTCCTGCTCTTGCCCTTGGCAGTTTGTGTTCCCCGTCCCCATCTTCCTTATGCTTTCTTTAGAAAGCAATGCAGTAGAACAAGTATATTAACTGATCCCCAGTCAGTCGGATTGTTCGTTTTAGGTGTGATGCTCGCCAGTCTGCATCCCATGCGACAGGAGCAAGAGAATCAATGAACTGATGGATATTTTCCGTTGCTGGCTGGCTGGCTGGCCGGCCGGCTGGCTGGTGTGATCCCAGCCCTTTTTTTCAGCTCCTTGAACAAGAGCCAGAGCGAAGTGGCCGGCAGCGGCACTGCCAAGTTGCAACTCCCAAGCATTACTGCTGCTGCTATTTATAATTCTGCCTCAGCCTGTGCTATGCTGATGAGATAATAGCATTGCTGTTTGGCTATGCAAAGCTAATATCCCTCCTCCCCCTCTTCTGCTGTGTGGTAATTGTTTCCCAATTTAATTGGCTTTAGTGGGGTTTTTTAATTGCTTAAATTTTGGATTGGGTTTTTGTATTTTTAACTGTCTGTAAACCGTCCAGAGACCTGAGTTATGTGGGCAGTGCGCAAATGTAAAACAAATAAATCATTAACATGTATTCCTTTCTTTTTTTAAAAAAAAACTTTAGTTATATAACAAAAGGATGTTATGGCTAGGAAAGGATTGTGAGTTAGGTTGTTAAGTGGGAAATTTTTCTAAGTGAACTAGAGAGCAACTGCAGTTGCACGTTGGGTTGTATGCAGTGCAATGCAAGAGGCATTCTGCTCAGACAACAGGAATCCCCTCCCTCTCCCCCCCTGTTCTCTGTGCCCCCCACCTGTTTCAGAAGGCCCCCATAACACTTGGGGAGGGGGAGAAAAGGGAAGCTCCACTGAGCAAGCAGAATTGCACAGTGGCAGCATTTGATACAACCCTGTTAGTCCCAATTAGTGATGGGTGAGAAATTCGATTCGGTTCACATTTAAAGGCAAATTTATCAAGTTTGTGGTTTCTGAAACAATGTGAGAGCTGAAACGCAGCCATCGTTTGAACTTTGCTCTTATCTGAATTTTGCGATGCAGTTCACCAACCAACCAGTGTTTACAAAAATGCACTTATTAGCGGAAAGTGTGCGTAAAAATGAGTATTTTAGTGAAAATAGCATACAAAAGCACATTATGTTAGGGGAAATTTCTTGCAAAAATGTGTACTTTGGTCAAAACTGCATACACACATGTGTTTACTTGGAGAAATTCTCATTGCCAGTCAATTTAATTTGGATTTTTTAAAAATTGCAAATTGCTGCAGAAAGGTGGAGAGCTGAATTTAAGATTGGAAGAAGAAACTTAGATAACCAAAACTGACAGATTATTCTATCTGTAGTCCCTATACAGTGGTACCTCTGGTTGCGAACGGGATCCGTTCCGGAGGCCCATTCGCAACATGAAACGAGCACAACCCACAGAGGTGTGTCTACGCACATGCGGGTTGTGATTCATCGCTTCTGCACAAGCGTGTGACATCATTTTGCGCTTCTGCGCATGCGTGAGCGGCGAAACCTAGAGGTAACCCTTTTTGGTACTTCTGGGTCGCCGCGGGATGTAACCTGAAAGAACATAACATGAAGCAGACATAACATGAGGTATGACTGTGTATCTCATCGAAACCAGCAATTATGTGGCTGTCACCCAACAGAGTGTCAGTCTTGTGCTTAACGATTCCAGTGGGCACCTTGACACTCAAAGTGCGGGTTCACTTGTACCATTCAGTTTCACATGAACTGATGATTCACAGCCAAATGTGTGAATTGAAATGACTCTTCTGAAAAGCAATTCTGCCTGTGGTATTTTCACGCATGCAAACCTTCACTGGATGTTGTGCCCAGCAAGTGAGGGAAGAGACGTGCAAACCAGTTCAGTAGCCAGGGATGAGGAGAGTTGGTAGTCCCAACAACATCTGCAGGGCCGCCGGTTCTGCATCTGTGCCTTAGTGTGATGGCCTGGGATTCCGAGTCTGAGAGTGAACCGGAGGAATCCCAGCCGGCACAGGAGTCCCCGCCTCCAGGGCCGGCTGAACTGGGGCAAGGCCTAGATGCTGAGGAGCCTGCACCTGTGCCAGATCCTCAGGGGCAGGCACCAGGTGAGACCATTCTGGCCCCAGAGGTGCTGGAGGACTCAGTGGCTACAGGTGAGCCTCCCCCGGGGCCCAGTAACCCTTCGGCCTCTCCTGAACTGCAGAGGCTTAGGACAGAGAGGCGAAGGGAACTGGTCTCTCCCAGGAGGAGTGCTCGCCTTAAGGCCAGGAGAGGCGGGGCTCCTGGGGGCCGGGACCGCCCCCGGCCTTAGAAGAAGATAAAGGTCAGGCAGCCCGGTCCCAGGTTGCGGGAGCAACGTCGTTGTGGAGTACCTGCTTTACCCAGACCTAGATCTGCACTCCCAGTGTGCCTGTTCCTCGCCCGGCTTCCTGCTCCTGACTCTCCGGTGTTCCTGTTCCTCGCCCAGCTGCCCGCTGCTGACCCACCAGTGTTCCTGTTCCCCGCCTGGCTCCCTGCTTCTGCTCTACCAGTGTTCCTGTTACCCGCCTGGCTCCCTGCTTCTGCTCTACCAGTGTTCCTGTTACCCGCCTGGCTTCCTGCTGCTGCCCTACCAGCGTTCCTGCTCCCCCACCCGGCTCCCTGTTTCGGACCTCGCGTCTCATCTAGTGTTCGTCTACCCGGCTAGTGACTCTGGACTGAACTTCGGATACGGTATTAGTACCTTTATCCCCCGGGACCAGCACACTTAGACTGAAGTAGATATGTAGGAACTTTTTTGGCTTTTAAAAAATTATACATTAGTAGTAGTCCACATCCTTAACATCCTCTTCCAACAGCTCTCACTACTACCCCCTGAACCTCTTCTGGGTGTAATGGATAGATTTCCACTCAAGGAAAGGAGGGTACAAAATCTTCACTATGAAACTTCCTTGGCGATTTTCAGCACACCCCTGTAGCTCAGTCCGCCCTGCCTCAGAAGTTCGCTGTGAAGATAAACGAAAACCTCGCCCAGGCCTCTTTGAGCCTCCTCTGGAGGAAATGCAAGAAGCGAGTGTTATAGACAGATAGACCCAGGAGAATTTAAAGCAGTTTAGGCATTCCGCAGATGTATCTGCCAAAAGGGAAAACTCTCTCACACAAAAAAACTAGTAGGCAGGCAAGTTGTTGTGCTGAAGCAACTTGTGATCCATCAAACCCAATACAGCCTGACAGTCAAATATTCCAGCTTGCTAGGTGTTTGATGGGACCCACTATTGCAATTCCTGGCAGGCAAAAAACCCCCAAAACATCAACCCCTAGAGGACCATAGCGGGACCATGTTTGGCTTGGTGGGTCACAAGTTGTGACTGTGACCCTGGAGCAGGGTCAGACTGACATTTAATTCAGAATTAAAGAGCAGCTCCACTGTTTTTTTTGCTGGGTTGTGTGTCTTTGTATACACCAGCCCTTTTACTTTTAATAACAAATATTTGTGTGTGCGCTTTTATCAATTCTTGCATGAATTTCTTTCCCTCTTGCTGGTTTTTATAGTGAGTGTATACTGCTGGTCCTTATTCTGGCTTTTAGAATGAGATATTTTGTGCTGCTTTGATTTATACTATTAAAAAAAATATGATTGCATTTTTAATTTTTAAAATAAGTTTGTAAACCATCCAGCATACATATCTACACATATATATATGAATGATGAAGGCAATAGATGCACAGCGACTGAGGCTGAAGATTATTGCTGCTGGTTTTGATGCGAAAGCATGGCTATAGAGCTGACAGGATGTCACCAACCATCACATCCTTCCTGAGATGCCGGTCACTCAGCTTCAGGTGGGAGTATGCATGACTTGAGGGGAGGAAAAGAAGATGCTGATTGGATAGAGAAGCACAAGCGAGTAATGGAACGGGAGCACCAGAGAGGATCAGCTCCCTAACCCTTAGCCTCATGAAAAAATATAGCTGTAAGCTGTAAGCTATAATGTAGTACTGCTGCATGTGGCATAAAGTTGGGAGAGGGAATCTCCTGTAGGTATTGTCTGGTCTTTCTAAAAACAGAGGGCTCCAGCGCTCTGGAATCAGTCGCCAACACAAATGAGACAAGCACCTCATATCTTGATATTTAGGCAGCTGCTAAATAAGTTTTTGTTTCAGGCTTTTCCCTGAAACATGACCCAGTTATTTTACGGAATGTTGACTATGTAATTGTACAAGTAGTTTTACAATTCTGAGTGTCTGTATCTTTCGTGCTTTACCTTATGGCACACTGCTTCGATAGCTTTTGGCTGATCAGTCTGTAAAAACAAATAAATAAATGTCACACACACACTTTTGACCACGGCCATTTAGCTTCATCACTCATTTCTATGACCTCACCTCTTATTTTAAAGACATGGCCATCAAATAAAAATAGTACCAGTGAGAACAAAGTGAGTGGTTTCCTCTCGTCAGTGAGGAACGGAAGCTTTTTGCCAACACATTTCTGGAATTAAGCTTTCTGTGCAGATGTCACTGTTGGGTTGGTTGTGCAGCGAGGTAACTTTAGACCAGGTGTGGACCAGGTTGTTCCTCCAACTCCCATCCATTCTAGCCACCAGCTGCAATTGCTGGGGCTGATGGGACCCAACAGTTCAGCAGCAACTGGAGGGCCAGAGCTTCCCCCTACCTTCTCCAAACTCTGGAATTAATGGCGTAAGATCTCCCTGCCTCTGCTTCAGATGGTAATTGCATTATGTCCCTTCAAAATATGTTCAGCCAGCCTTGTCATGCATACCCTCCAATATTTCTCTGATGAAAATAGGGGTGTCTTATTTAATAGACACTTGGAGGGTTTGGGTGGTTTTGGGTCCTCTTGTTTATTTTCCTCAGTGGAGAGCTGCCCTAATGGTGGCTGTCGCTTTTTGAAAAATGTGAGTATTGTTCCCACCTCCACTGACTGCATTCTGAAAACACAGTCCTCTCCTCAAAAAAGGGTTCTGAAATTTTTAAAGCATGTTAACGCATGGTGGTATTCGTTCTTCTCCACCACTAAAATGTGTGCTGGCACTCTGCTCCAGACGGTGGTGGTAAAATGAGTGGGTGCAATCGAGTGCAATTAAACTATCATTTGGCTCGGAGAGCCAGGGCCTCAGAATCGAGTGATTGGAGAAGTTAAAAATGAAATGAAATGAAAAGGCAGTGGTGGAGCCAGATTGCTTGCTCATGTGGGGCAAACGCACACAGCAGGTTCCTAAGGCTCTAACTGCACTACTTCAGATTGTGGGTGGGGCTGCAAATGCAATTTCTGAGGGCTCTCTTAAAAAACCTAACAACTTCCTGTCAGTTTAAACAACAAGCAGCACCCTGAGGAGAGGGCTGGGCCAGAGACTTCCTCCTTGATGTGGCAGATTTCTGCTTGTTGAGAGAGCTTATATATGGGGAAGCGTTCAAAAATATAACCTCACACACACCTGCAGTCTGAAGTCGTAGAGTCCACTCAAACCAGCCTTCAGTGTTGTGTGGCCTCAGACTAGACCTCAGCCTAAAGCAGGGGTGTCAAACTCAAATTTATCGGGGGCCGCATCAGCAGTTTGGTCACCCTCAAAGGGCCTGTTGTATCTGTAGGACTTTACATGAATGCATGTAAAGTGGAGGTTTCCTGTGTAGAACGGCCGGCGCTGCTAGAGGGCAGACGTTCTCTGGCTTTTAGGCTGCCGTGCATGCGCTGAAGAGGCGGCTTTCTTGTGTAAAAAAAAAAAAAAGCGAGAATAAAAAGTGAAGGCTGGCGGCCGGCGGTAGCTACACGGGCCACATGACGAGGTCTGGCGGGCCGGATTCGGCCCACGGGTCTTGTGTTTGACACCCGTGGCCTAAAGGGACCAGGGTGGGGGGCAGATAAGGACAAGGAAACCCTCCATTAAAAAACAGATTTGGGGTCCTAACTTGATTGCCGGGGGGAAGGAGACGAGAGCTGTACACACCATACATTTAAAGCAGCCCTCCCAAATGAAAAAACCCTGGGAGCTTTAGTTTGCTAACAGTGCTGGGAATTGTAGCTCTGAGGGATAAGCTACAGTTCCCATGATTTAAAAAATAATAATTAGGGTTTGCACACACACTTTAAATGTGTGGTGTGCATGTGGCCTAGGGTTGGGACTAGCCAGTGCTGGTCCTACTCAGAGTAGACCCATTGAAATGAATGAACCCAAGGTCATCATGGCCATTAGTTTTAGTGGGTCTGCCGGCATCAGCTACAACCCTCTGAGAGTCACTTGGGGCCTTCTTAGTATTATGTCCCTTTTCTGGTGGTCATGGCAGAAGATGGGAGCATCTTAGTGGAAAGGGAATCAAGTATCTGACTCAGCAGCGAAAGAGTGTCAGGGCATCTCTAACAGGAGAATTTCCTGTTATTTCCCTGTGGGCTTCTTGTAGGCAGTGAGGGGCGGAGGAGCCTGGAATTTTATTTTTCTGTCTCCTGCTGATTTTCTTTAATGGAAGCCATGAGCCCAAAGCTGTGCGGTGCCTTTGAAAATTTGGGAGTGGGGAGGCTGCAGACTGCGGCATGGCACACGTCAGGGTACAGAAATGGAAATGCTAATAGTTCAGGCACAGTATGGGGGCAAAGCTGAATAACAAAGATTCCTTTCTAACAGCTGTAATTTAGCACTGGAGTTTGGGTGTGACATGCAAAGCCAAAAAAAAAAAAAAAGGGCAAAAAAAGAGAAGAGAGCAGCTTTTCCTTTTTTGTCAGGGGGAGGGGGTACAGAAAACATGTTCAATAAATCTGGAAGGTTTCTTTTCCTAACTTTTTTAAAATTATGTGTGGGAAGCTGCAAAAAGGTGTAAAGGCTGTAGAATAAACGAAGAGAGACTGCAATTTGCTTCCCGAATCTGAAAGCTCTCTTAGTATCAGGAACAGGCTAAGCAATGGTAATTGTAATAGCTCTTGGGTGCTAGCCAGAATTTTGGGTGAAATTGTTCTAACAATTAGCTGCAACTGTCAAGGACATATCCCTCTCTTGCTTCTTTCAAAGGAGGTAACTTACATAAAAGTGTTAGCAGTAGCATGCTGGATTTAGTTCAAACATGACTCATGGAGGCCTTTTCATTTAGGAAGTCTGAAAAGGGATGGGTGCAACTGCACACCAATCAGGACTTTTTTTCCAGCTGGAACTCACCGGAACTCAGTTCTGGCACCTCTCAAGTGGACGCCATTGTCATTATAAGAGAACAAGGGAGGCATCCATGGTGAATTCCATGGTGAATTCCCCTTTTTCTAGGAAAATAGCACTGATCTCTACACTAGGAGTTGGGATAAAAAGGAGAGGGGTGACATTGTATGTGCGTGGTGGGTGCTTGTGGGACACACCTACTAAATAAATACTTTGCTTATATTTTCATCCTTACCATTCACAATCCACTTTATGCCATTGTTTTGCCTCCTGAAGTGTTCAGGGTTCTTGCGAATTCTGTTACAAAACCTCTTTCCTCACAAGAACCAGTCCAGTTTCCACTTGGCCATGTGGATTTGAGCTACACAATCAGATGACCCGTTTCCTTGAGATAAGAGACCTTTGCAATATCTGCTTACGCATATCCAAGTAGAGCACAGCAAAAAGCAAATACGCTATCTATGAAAGGCAGCGTAAGCCTGCCCCCTCATAGATTTGAGGGCAAATCACTTTGGGTGTGTGGCTATGTGTGGGATTTTACGCAGAAAGCCATGTGGCTGGGAGGAGGAAGAAACAATTAGAGCTTTAAGCCTAAGAGGGCTTTACAGTTAACCAGATGCTGAGAATGCTTTTGAACTAGTGTAGGCTCTTGTAGGCATTCCTTTGGCATCAAGTGGACCACTCTGGGAAACAGGATATTGGCCTAGGTAGGTCTTTGGCCTGGTCCAGCAGGGCATGGTTGCCAATTCCAGGATGTCTTCACACCAAGCATGTTCTGTGCAGAAGGCACAGAGGTATGTGTGCTTTTGACACGGCTTACTTTGCGCCAACCTTCCCATATTTATGCCAGAATTTGTACTGAACTTTTCACGCTGCTTTGCCACTCTAGGCGGATACTGCCCGTCTTGCCTACTGAGTGATATCCAAGTCATACTCAAGGTCAATTGAAACGATTGAGTTAAGTCAGACTTATTGTGTTTATTGATTTCAATGGTACTGTGTATGACCAACCACTGTCAGGAATTTTGCTGGTGTGATGTTGTGGATGGAGTAGTCTGAGCCTTTTGGCAAAAGGCTGCCAATTTTCCTTAATAGTTGTGGCAGAGTTTTGCAGAGTGGGGTCTGGATGTGTGCATGTGAATGCACGCACAAAGCAAATTTGGAATTTTAAATTGATGGACACAGGCAGAGAGAAAACTGTTCCTATCTGGATTGTAGGGTCAAAGCAGAAAATGTATTCAAATTCTCATTTCAAGCTGTGGGAGCCTTGATCTGGATTCAGATGGAGAATTGGTTTATTCTCATGAGATCATTGTTCATGGTTTGGGCAGAATGAGGGGCTCCTAGATCACCATGAGCTGCAAGTATCAGCCGTGGTTTGCTTATTATTTTCCTGGCTTCCTGGAGGTAGAATAGACCTCACCACTTTGGACTGCAGGAGGTGAGCAATTTCATTTCTTTCAGCAAAAGAGTGGACATACTGTGGAATGGGACAAAGCCTTTCCCCACCCAGTAGGTGCCCTAAATTGTTCCTAGATTATACCACTCCAGGAGGGAGTTTTATTTCGCTCACTTGAATGCTCCACTCAAAATCTCCCTACGCACAGACAACCAGCATGTCAGAAAGAAGACGGTAGAATTCTTATTGCCTGACACGCAAACTTTCCATGTGCAGGTATGCTTTTAATAGGGAGGGAGCATTCAATCATGTGATTCCCCCAGCAGTCTAAAGTGGTACAGACCAGGAATAGCTTTTCCTGTGTGAGCTACTGTTTATAGAGACTAGCTCTTAGGGTGGAGGTACCCACTTCAAATTCTCAGAATCTGTCAGAAGATTAATGGATGCCATGGAATTCACAATAACCTAACCACGCAAAAGCAGATTTCTTCCACTCCTTCCCTCTCAAATCCAGCTTCACTTATGGCTAATAGTTTCCAGCGTGCTTATAAGGACTGTACAAGCCTTGTCAAATTACCTAATGAAACATTTGTGAGGCTTGATGGAAATAACAAAACATAGTATTGCTCAGAGCTATTGAGGGACAATTATGTAACTCTTAATTGCTGGAAGGAACTGAACACCAGCTACTATTTTCAGTATGAATATAGAAGAGAATATTTGCCTTTTGAACCAAACAATTATGCAGACTTTCAGTGGAGTAAAAATGCAATCCTGTACATGTCTACTCAGAAGTAAGTCTCATTTTAATTGGGGCTCACTCTCTGGTAGAACTGCAGCCTTAGTTTTCCCTAAACATTAGCTCCAAGCAGGGCTTGTTGCAAATACAGTACCATTTCTTTCATCCAATGGTCGGTGAGAGCAGTAAGGGTAAACTGGGTTGTATGAAGCTGCATGGGGGATACAAGCTGAAGTTAGAGATTTATATTTTCAACCCTCCCGAGACAGCTAACAACAGATTTAAAATGCCCCTTAACATTATATTAGGAACACGAAAATTAAACTACATCTCAACCTCCCCATTTTCAAAGCATTACTTGTGAAGAATCCTTAGAACCACTTCAGAAATGCAAGAGTAGATGATACTGTCCTTTCTCTACAGCAGACTATAGATAGGTTATTGCACTTTTTAATAGCCCTTGCCCCCACATTAAAGTAATTCCCTGGACATCTGCAGATGGTTTGTCACATTAATGAAGTAATCTGGACTGGGGGTAGATGGAGAAGCAGACATGCAGAGTGGTTATGTGAACTGACGTAAGAGTGGGGTTGCCTCATCTCTTTTAAAGACATGGTAGTGACTGTGGCATCCAGATCTGACAATGTAATGGCAAGGATAGATTGCATGTGTATCAAAGACGAGATATGTGCAAGGAAAAAGCCACAAGTAGACTTCCATCCACATGAATCAAGCCTGTGGCACATCTAGTTCAGTATTCTGCCTTTGTCTTGTCCGAAATGACTTTCAAACAACAACATGGGAAATTCACATCAGTCTAGATAGTATGAATGATGCTGGCAGCCCAGGCTTGTCCATAATCTGCTGCTTCTTAAAATGAGCTCCAAATTAATTGCCACAGCTGGAACCTGAAGCCTACTTCACAATTGGGCCACCCTTGGTGTCGAAACCCACTGTGGCCAGGACAGGTGTGATTTTCTATGTTCGGTAGAGAAAACTTGGCACATGAAGCTTCTCCCACCGTTGTGTAGTGATGGAAGAAGATGCAACAGGGGAGCCAAGAGCAGGTGTAAAGCCTTTTCAGATGATCCCCCTTCCTTGGCCACTAGCTTTGGTGTAACTGCGCCAACCCCAGGACTGTTACGCTCAACTCCATCCTGTTTCCTTACATCTTTTATTAGCCTCTTAACAAGGCCAATTAGGTCACCATATTTTCTTCCCCTATCTCCTTACAATGATCAAACCAGAGTGCAAAACCAAGGGGAAAATTATGAGTAATTGGCTTGGAGATTTCACATTTTGTTAGCATTTTATATTCCTCCCGTGTAAGGGAGTTGGAAACGTGCCTTGCTGGCGGCAAATGGCAGTTTCACTGCTGGGGGGTGGGGGTGGGAGGAGAGAAAATGGTATAAATAGATTGCAAGGACGTTGGTACAAGGTAGCAGTCTTTTTTGTAAAGCTTATGAAATGTAAATGTTTATAAACAGTATGGTGGGCAGATTGTATCACTCAACACTTGCCAAGTCATAGGTGCCTAAATAGCAGGCCACTGCAGTGGATGGGACAGCTGGCAAGCAAATGCATTTTTGCAGTTGCAAAACTATTGCTGCTGCCCGGAAATACTGTATTTCCCCAGGATTTGACATCGTAAACGGCATTTAGAGCTCTCATTAAAGAGAAATCACTGTAACTGGACAACTGCTGCGTAACAAACGCAGTTTTGAAAGGCCCAAAGAACAGGAATCCTGTACAAAATAGCATCAGATCAGCAGCGGATGGTGTTGTGGGGTGGCCGCGCTCAGCTCATAGAATCATAGAATCATAGAGTTGGAAGAGACCACAAGGGCCATCGAGTCCAACCCCCTGCCAAGCAGGAAACAACCCCTGCCAAGCAGGAAACAACCCCTGCCAAGCTGACCTCTGGTTGGTTGCACTGCTGTTGCTTATGGGTAGATGGGGGACGTGACAGGTTGGCGCTATGCAAATGCACCAATGGGAATGTTGTATTGGCTTCATAAATGCATTTGAACTATGTTGACCTTCTTTTGCCTTGTCCCTCCCCCTCTACTCTCAGTAAGCAGCAGCGCCATGATCAGCTGGAGGTTAGGGGAGCGGCACCACCCCACAATGCTGTCTGCTGCTGCTAATCTGGATTTACATGCAAACTTATTCCTACTTGCATGATCACGAAATGCCACGAGGCAGTACAGAAGGGACTAAGCAAACATAGGGCCACAACCTGCCTTTTATCAGCTCTTCCGGCCAAGAGCAGAGTAAATGCCACATAGTCAAACCTATCATGGGACCTTTTCTTGGCCGCAGAGGCTACTCAACATGCAGGACCTATCCCATTGCCTATTATACTGCAAGACTGCAACTTATGCAGGGTTAAGTTCCAGGGATCGTGCCTAAAAGCCAAAATTCCATTTAGTTAAAAACACACTTGGTGCAACAGCAGGTGGGATTGCCCAAGTATTCCCCCCCCCCCGACGCTCATTCTCTTTCTGCTCTTTTTTATTTTTTTTCTGCCAAGTATGTAAAGCTGAATTAAATGTGCATAAATCGTGGGCTTACTGTACAAAACACTTTGTTTGAAAGGTAGCTGTACTGTTCTAACTGGGTTAAAAAAAAAATGCCATCACCCTTCTTAAAATGTATACTTACCCGCATCCAAGATGTGCACCCATGTGATTTTCACTCCCTTGAGACTATTTGACCTAGATGCAGGCTGTAATGTCTTAAGTTGGAAGTAATGTGTTTTTTCTTTGACAGACACTTGTACATTTGATCAGATTTTCCTTGAGCTTGTAGGCTCTGCTACAAATGAAGCATTACTGTTAAGTTTACAAAAATGTTTCTGAGATACACTCAAAGGTAAGCCTTTCCTTAAGCCAACAACATAATGCTCACCACACCATTCCCCATCTCCACCCTCTCCCAACTCCAAAAGTGTAGCAGATCACCTTTTGGCCTTTGTTCAGCTGATTTTACAAGTGGCCTGCAAGTGTGTCTTGCTTACCCCTCCTTCTTGAAGCACGCTTTTACTCTTTTAAAGTATGTAATTATTTCCCCTTTTAAAGTGCGTAGCAAGCCCTGTGTCTACATGTCATTTTCTCTCTACAAAGTATTTGAGACACTTCAGGTTCCTTAAAGGTGGTGCCTGAGACTTTATGCCAACAGATTCCTTTGCATAAACATACTATATTTGCCAGTGAGGAGGAAGGGATAAATGTGAAAATTCAGATTAGATGCATACAATGTTAGCTCTACTCAAGAGTAAACCCATTTATATTAATGGTTATGACTAACTTAGGTTCATCAAAGGGTCTGAGTAGAACTTAAGTTGAATACAGCCCAGAGACTTTTGGGAAGTATCCTTCAGGATGTTGCTCAGGGCTGAGCCAAGAGCAGTGTGTCGGAACCTTTGAGACCAAGGAAGGAGACACATTTCTTTTGTTCCATTGTGGGAAATCTTTCCGCATGGTCTCATAAATCCTGTTTGTGGAGGCATGACAGAGGGTCAAAACGATCTGGAGCACTGCAGAGAAACAAGCCTGTTTCCACCAGTTGCTGTTCAATTTCCAGGCATGCTGCTGTAGCTACAATGGATTTGGATGAGTAACAGGTCAGCTCCGGGAAGAAGAGGGCAGCATTTGTTGACACCAAGCTCTGTCAAACTGGGGAAGTACTATCTCTGCGGCTAGCATCAAGCCGTTACAATCATCTCCATCTCAAATTACCTCACCTTGCACAAGACCCAGAGGAGAAAGAACATTTTTTTTTACCATTGAACTGGTGGAATTGGTTGCTGGTCTCCAGTGCTCCCCCCCCCTTAAAAAATATTTAGGGGTACTCTCAATTTTGATTCAAGAAAATCACCATTTTATAGTTCAAATTGGGAAAAATAATAACAGTAAATGGACAAAAGTACAAAGATTCACAAAATGTTTAGGGGTATGCGTCCCCCCAGAAAAAAAGCACTGCTGGTCTTTGGTTCTTGATGCAGGTGTTCAAAGATGCACAAGGTCAGTGACCAGACACTCCCATAATCATGAAGAGAGTCTGTTCACAATCATGTTGAAAACTTCGGAGTGGAAAGCCTACTCTCCTTAATCTTAACTTTTAAGCAGCTAAGCCAGTCCACTTGACTAGGCGATAAAAAGCAAAATCTCATTTGCTCAGGCTAGAAACAGTGAATCCTTGAGCCTTAAGTGTGACCTGATTCTCCCAGACCTTCAGGCACATCTTGAACAGCTAGCCCAATGGCCTTACCGCAAACTAGGAAGTTGTGGATTGTGGATCTTGGCTTCAGAAGTGGCAAAAGAATGAGTACTACACCCTTCCTTCACTGGATCTGAAGTGAGCTCATAGGAGGGATTTGTACCAAGGAGAAAACAGACAGCAACATTATTGGGCCTTACACCTGAAAGATTATAAAAAGGTATCAAGGACCAAGGTGGCCGATGGGCATGGAGGTAAATTCCTCTAACTTATCGCTTTCCCATCTAGTATCACTAGGAAAGGATGACATGGGTAGGAAGAGGTAAAAAGCAAAGGGGTGGGAGTTATTTCTTTTAAGGCTTGCAGGCAAAAAAGAAAAGAAGAAAAGAGGGAGTACAATAGATCCCATTCTCTTTCCAAAAGCAGTGTCAGAACTGGCAACTCTGGAGAGTTCACCTCTAGCCAGGTTATCAAATCTTTGACCCTTGAGCGGCTTCCGTCCAGAATTAACCTTTGCTGCTTGCTCTCTTACAGTTTAAATGTGAACAGGCTCAAATTGCAGCTGGAAGTATTTGGGTTAGAGGTTAGGCATTCTAACAGTGGAGGTGCAGAACATATTGCCTAGGGGTTTAATGGCATCTCCAATCACAATCAGATGCGCAAAATTCAAAAAATGTTGATAAAGGTGACACATTTAGTGCCTCTCATATTCTATAATATTCAGTGCCAGAGCAATTTCTGATTACAAAGAAAAATGACCATTCCGGGGGGTGGGGGGAACGACACTTATCACTATTGCTAATGTGGCAAATAGACAGGCTTTGCACATACTGCTGGCTGGAGAAAAGCAGTGTATTGGTGGCACTGCTTTGGATTGGATGGCAACTGCTTGGAGAACAGGGATAGCATTTTCAGGCTAATTTGCTCAGGAAAAGGTGAAAAGAGGTTACCTCACTCCCTAGTCAAAGCTGGCCACTGCTGCCTTAAAGATGGAAATGATTATATTCTGTCTCCTTCTCAATATGCTTCATGCCCTTCTGGGTGGCTCCAAGGAAAAGGGGAAGTGGACAGCTGTTTCATTTATTTAATACCTATTAAATCCTATTGCATTTCAGGTCAGTACTCGATACTTCTTATGAGTTTATTGTTCAAATAATTGTAGTCGCTAAAAAGGAACTATCTTAAGAATTATGCTAATCAGCGATTGCCCAGAAAAATGCACACCCAATGGAAGGAATGTGCATGGGCCAGTTTGTCTGGTTGTTGCTTGCTTCTGTATGCTTGGATTCACTCTTGACTCATTTACTTCCAAGCCTCATAAATGTGGCAATCTGTGCTCCTTTCCCCAGTATAAGGCATGTGGGTTGCTAAGGCATGCAAAGAGATCTACATTTAGCATGGTGGCTAATGCATACAAAGCACAGTGCATGTGTGTAGCAATGAAAAGTTGCACATTCTACGAACACTGTATTTAACTTTCTCTCTCTATCTCCCTCAACATGTGCCAGCAAAACAATTTAGAAGGCAGCAGCCTCTCAGGCATGCGAGACGTTAATTTTTTTTTTTGGGGGGGAGGGGGGAGACACTGGCTACGGACAACTTCAGAAATAATCTTACACTACTGATTCTAATACAGCAAAATAGTTTGAAAAGGAGTCCAGATGTACAGGAAAGCTACAGAGAAGGTAGTTGAAAAGTCCATTCATAAAACTTTTATTCCACTTACATCAACTTAATACACATGTTCTTAACAGTTATGCTTAGATTGTTCATGAAAATTTTCAGGAGACATTAAACAAAGCTAGCCATCATCTCAAGTTATTTCCCTGTTAACTATTTTTACAGCACATGCATGTTAGGCAAAGTATCAAAAAAAAATCACAAAAGCAAAACCCTAAAAAAGTTAAATACATGGGTTTTTGTTTTACTGCTGTGCTCGATATACAGTGTAATTATGGATATCAAGCATTTCATTTTTACTGCATCTTTACTTGTACATTTGTTCTTAGGTTGCCTAAACCATTTAAATACAAATAAATTGTGTAGCAAAAATAATGAAAGCAACAGCAGGTAACTTTACAAGTAATGGAATGTGAACCGTTTCTGCCCTTCCCTAGAGAAAGTTCATTGGGTTAGCAAACCACCTTAAGGAACACTTTTCAGATGCAATCAGAGATGTATACTTGGACTGTAGATTCCACAGATTCACATGATTGACATGTAATATCCATGGGACATTAATTTTCCTCGGCTACGTGTTCCACCTTTGAAGTACCCACATTCTCTACACCTGCGTGGTTGCAACCAATCATCCCTTTTTTACCACTGTGACAGACCAATATGCAAGCAGTTTTTTCTTTGCTCAACATAGGAAAGCTGTTTAACATTGGCTTTTGTGGGAAGCCACAAAGTACCAAGAGTACTATGCCAAACATGTAAAACTTTTATAAAAATTCCACATCCCTATATTGGCCACCTTGGATGAACAAAAATTCCCCAAATGTTAACTGGCTCTATTCCCCTAATATTAAACATAAAACCACATGGGAAATATAGAAATCCAAATAGAAGTAACATAAACCTGTCATAAATCGTAAACAAAAACTATTTGTGGGACAGCATGGATGACAAATGGTCTACTGTGTAAATTTTAGAATGAGGCAGACAAAAATTGGAAGGCTGGTTAATTCTCCCCTCCTTCTCCTGCTTCAGCTTCATCTCCTTGGGTATCCGATGTCCACAACTGTTTAAGAAAAATGCAGTCATGTGTTACCGATTAAAGCATCAGTAGTGTGAATAAGAAAGCACTCATCAGGATAATCTCCAAGAAAGCTATTCCTCATCTTTAAAAAGGCACTCTTTCCAAGAGCCGCACAACTGAGCAAAGCATTCGTATTATGCATTTCATTCCATAATTAGATTTTTTTTTATTTAACCCTTGGCTACCTGGTGATTTAGGAGACCCACAAGATGGTTTTCTGCTTGTTTGTACATAACTTGGCTTAATAAAAGCTGTACAAGTACTTACTGTCAAATTGTCTCTCAGTAACTGCATTATTAGTGTGCTGTCTTTGTATGATTCTTCGCTTAACGTATCAAGTTCAGCAATGGCTTCATCAAAAGCCTATGTAAGAAAGGAAAAAAGTACATTTGTACATGCAACACTGGCAAAAATATTTTATTTAGTGCAGTAATTATCGACTATTAACTCACAGTCTTTGCAAGGGAACAGGCTTTCTCCGGAGAATTCAGGATCTCATAATAGAACACGGAGAAGTTTAGAGCCAGACCTAATCTGATAGGATGTGTTGGCTGCATCTCTTTTTTGCTGATTTCGAAAGCTTCCTGATATGCCTGTTGCGACTGCTCCACTATCCCTTTAAAACCAAAGAAGTAAACACAAAGTTAGCAATTGCACTTTGGAGTATGTTAAAACAAACATAGACTAGATGCCTTAATATATAGGACAAGAATTGTACACAGTTTCAGAAGGTAGCATTTTTGAAGCTGTTAATAAAATCCATAAAGAATAATTAGAAATAAGGAAGTATATGCCCATGTGTACTGAATCCAGGTATCCAGTAGATCCTGTTCTATAAAACCTTATACTCAATCCTAACCATGTCTACTCAGTCCTGGCCATGAATACTCAGAAGTAAATTCCACTGAATTCAGTGTGGTTTACTCCCAGTATTGCACTGTTATACAAACAAATTAAAGGCCAATTTGATGGGGTTTTGTCTTTCCATACACTCTAGATTCAATTAAGATTTCTAGCATATCACAGTTTTCAGGTTCAAATCTTGGCCAGAAAGAGCTATGCTAGCTATCCAACTGACTGATGAGCAGATTTCAGAGTAACAACAATGCTAGCCAAACTGTAGAATGCTAAAAATCCCACTCTCCCACAAATTCTGACTAGTAAAAGATCTCCTAGTAGCTGGTTCTTGCCTTCACAACAGCAATGTTTTTAAGCAACATGGATAATGTTAAGCATTGCATTTAGTTTACAAAATTTAAGACAAATGTGACCTGTAACACTGAAGTACATAAAGGTAAATTGGCTGGCAACAGTACTGCTGAAGAGGATTTGAATGACAACCACGCTACTGCAAAGAAGTGGAACACTATACTGTAATTCATCAAGAGGAAGATAGCATCCAAACCACAAGAAGTGCTAATGCTTCTGCCCATTAGCTAAAGAAAGATGCCCACCAATATGAGAATGTGTTTGGGTAACCTGCAGCAAGGTTAGTAAGGCGTTTAAACACCCCTTTTCAAAACAGGCATATCTAGCCTAAGTCAGAGAGAGCTGGCAATAGTAATTCAGTATTTCAGAGGATGGCATAATGGTGGGGAAACAAAGGATAAATTTTAAAAAGTGAAACTCTCTTTGTACAGAAAACTAAAGCGGCAATAGCCTTCTGCCACAGGCAACAGAAGATGTATGTGGACTAGACACTAAAAATGTGCCACATTTGCTGCATATTTATCTACAATTGATCCTGGGCATGGTTGGAATGGACTACCTATATATCCAACCACCTTTATTTAAGAGGCCCTAAGAAGATGCTATTACCAATGCTAGTAATTCAAATACTAATACTGCAAACGTTCAGAACAGTCTCTGTTTGCTGCTCACAGAAGTGATACTTCCCTTCCTGCCTACACCCAGCACTAATCTCCAAACCTGCCCTTATCTTTTAAAGCAAAGAAACCAAAAGCATTGGGAGAACCACTCACGGCATTACAAAAACCTGCAATACTCAGAACAAAAACCAGAATGATGGGTATTTTCTTTCATTTCCTGAAAGTGCACAAACCCCAACTGATACTAGCAGAAATAAAGAGAGCGCTCAGCAAAGTTTAATTTGGGAATGACAGACCAACCCCATGAACTAGAGTAATAGTCGTTTTGCAAAAAGCTGAATGCCTTAGCTACAGAGAATTCTAAACGCATAATCTTGCTATTAGTATTACTGTTTCATTCATGACTCCTTTTTGCAAAAAGGGCAAGTTTACTTTGGGGAAATACAGTGAGGTGTTTCCAGAAGTGGCAGATATAATTGGTATGCTGTACAAAAGCACTGAGGTCAATTCAAATAATGTGCAGACTTTCCTGCCACCAATTCAGAGGACTTAGAAGTGGAACAGGTACAAAGAAGAGCAACTAAGCTATCCCTTTTTGGAGATCTTATGAATTATGATGAAAACATCATCAGTGAAAGCATGTAACAGCATTTCTGAAGGAGGAACATCCGTACACAGAGGCCTTAGAATATATATTTTATTTTTTTTGGAAACTCTACCCTTGAATTATGCTTAGCTGGAGCATAAGATTGCCCTCAATCCCCTTTAGTCAGCAGAACCTGACATTATATCATTGTAAGCTGTTTAGTGCATCTACGACACTAGATTTAGCTATGAAAGTATAAGAGAGTGGACAGTGTTGGGAGGTAACCACACACATGCCCAGTTTATTTGGATCTCCTACATGTCTTGGCAGCAGCAAAGTGGTCAATTCCCTCAAAGGAGTCAGTGTAGAGCCCATGACAGCTGCCCTGCCACATCTGCCACGAAAGAGAATGAGATGCCAACTTGCTCTGTAACCAAATCAGGACACAATACCAGGAGTATATAATCCCTGGCAAGGGAACAAAGACCCCAAATATATGTAACTACATTTCTTTGCCCTGTTTTAGAGAGAATGGGGCACATGATTGGCAACAGAGCACTTTCGTTTGTTTTTGAGTACTCCTTGTGAATAAAAGGATGTCTAGACATAAATATTAAGTCAGAGAAAAGCAGTGTCCAAACTTTTTTCAACGAGGGCCAGATTTGAAGGGCCGTGGGGGCGAACCAAAGTTGTTGGCCTTTTTTAAGGCTTGGAATTGCTGAGCTTCTTTTAGGATTGAAGTTGTTGAGGGTTTTTTTAGGCTTTTGCCCCAGGAAATAAACTGCCACAGGGGTCGGATTAAACCACTTGGCGGGCCAGATTAGGCCCCCAAAATGGACTTTGGACATGCCTGCCTGCTAAACCCTTCCCTTTTTGACATGTTAGTTTCCTATTTGTTGGACTGAGAAATATTCCACCATAGCACAGCCTGGAAGAAGCTTACCACTTCAATGAGAACTAAGACATATTATTCCAGGCAAAAAAAGAGCCAGAAGATATGCACTGGAACAATTCGACTACAAATGGAGCCATATGCAGCTCTGTCTAAAGGATAGCAGTGTGCTGTCCTGAAAGCAAAAGATTTCATTTCTACCCTTTGACCTTTGCCTTAGTAGGCAGCAGAGCCTACCAAGGTCCTCCAAGGCAAAGAAAAGGGGCTAAGTAGCTGCAATTTGCTCAACCTATGATTGAGACAACTCATGCATGGACAATACTGTACTGTACTGTTTGGCACAGAGACATAATCAAATCATTTAATCTGAAATCACTGGCTTATCTTACATACTCCTCCCATACATGGCATAAGCACACAGCCTGAAAAATAATCTCCAGCAAAACTAATTCCATAGCTCAGTAATTAAGAGGGCAACACCCTGTATCTGGAATCAGTCAACTTCAGCGGTCTGCTCAGTTCAGTTCTCTTGACAGTCCAAACAGTAGGCTTTTTGCCAGGCTCACAGAGGGAAACAGCAAAGGGTAGCAAGGCAGAGGCCAGAAAATGCTACTGGCATGATCCTGGCACCATACAGACATCATTCAATTTCTGTTCTTTACACCAAACATGAATTGAATGTGATTTTTTTGTAAGCTGTTTTGAGAGCTTCTTGGAGCTATAAAGTAGGGTAAGTATTCTACATAATTAAATACTAAAAAACTGTGGAGGCAATCACTGGGATTCGTGAATGGCAGTTATTAGGCACTCCGTGGGAGCCACTGGCACTGTTGCAATGCTGCTTCTTTTCTCCACTGCAATTGTGCTTTTGACCCAGGATCCCAGCTCCTTATGCTCATGTAATAGGTGTAGCAATAACTATCTTAGCTGGAGCATAGGACTGAGAGTCTATGAGACAGTCAGGGAGGAAATAAGCAGCCTGGATTGATTCTATGAGCTAGAGATTTGCAGGTTTTTTATGGGAAAGTGAGTGTTACAAATATGCAGTGCAACCACCATGTCCAACAGGTAGATTGCTGGACGCCTGTGGTAGATCACAGGCTCCCCCCAAAAAAGGTCAACATCGCCCTGAACCCTTAAAACGGGGCTTTCCTCCCTAAAAAAAGCTCAGCAACTTTGTCCTGAACCCCTAAAAAGGGGGTAGATCACTGCCAGTTTTTAAGTCTGTGAGTAGATTGCAGTCTCTTGGGAGTTGGCCACCCCTGACCTAGAAGAAAAATGAATACAGACAGCAACCATTTCACATGGTGTTTCTATTTCTGGCGTAATGTGCGTATCGACAGAGCTTGTATAAGTGCCTCCCCGCCCTCTCCCGGGTCCAAAAGAACCCACACATCAGTGATTACATGTCAACTAGACGCGCCTAAAATGGTTTTCACCTGTACTACAAAGTTATCACTGCTTTATAATCCACCAGACTACCTGTTTTCTGATACAAGAGCAAGTTTAGCCGATAGCTAGATAAAAAGCCATTAGAAACTGCACCAGGTTTTTACACAATAGCGAAATCTGTTTATTACTACAGAGGCCACTGCTGTAAGGAAGCATCCAGTGGAGTTTTTTTTTAATGAATGACTAGAATAAGGGAGTGAACATTACAAGCATTAAGTTACCAAGTTTGTCTGGGTTCAATTGACACTGCAAGCCGTGGTTAATCAAAAAGGAAGTAAAAGCTTCCGAACACCTTTGCAGGGAACCTAAGATTGTACTAGACTGGTTTGCTTTGAAGTACCTACTTTTCAACTCCACACATTTTACAAAACTTGAAGAGATTCAGAAGCCAGCTGTAGTGAGGATACAAAGGGTAATCCTGGGTGTTTTTATCCTAAATTGAAGACAACTATCCTAAATGGAAGACAACTAGAGCTGAGGAGTGGTGATACAGTCTTCAAATTTTAAAAAAGCTACAGGGAGATAAAGGATAGTTTGAAAGCTTTCCATACCTCTATTATGGTAGCTCAGTAAACAAGCTGCATATTAGTTTTGGAAAATTTGAGGTTTTCAGGTGAGGATTTGATTGGCAACCTTTCAGGGATGTTTTAAGTATAAGGCATTCTGTCATTGGGTAAGGGATTGACTGGTTAAAATTTCCAACACATTAAGACTGCAATTAAAAGTCTCTCACTTTTACATGCAGCATGCAGAGAATAGTGGTTTTCAAAATTCAAAATCTTTATTTGAGTAACAACATTACTTGTGGAAATCTAGAAATGCCTGAACATTATGCCATAAAAGGTATCAGAACAAAATAGCAACAGTGCAGATTTTTATTTTAAAGGACAATTACCTACAGTAGTATTAGAGTACAGTGGTACCTTGGTTGACGAACTTAATCCATTCTGCAAGTCCGTTCTTAAACCAAGGCGTGCTTTCCCATAGCAGAGAGGGACTCAAATTACAAATGGAACACACTCAACAGGAAGTGAAACATGTTCTTATTCCAAGGCAAAGTTCACAAACCAAAACAGCTACTTCTGGGTTTGCAGCGTTCTTTATCTGTTGTTCTTAAACCAAGGTACCACTGTACACTTTTTGTCACACCATAAACAAGAATTAATTTTTTTTATATAAAAAAGGTGTTGCATAGGCTATTCTTTACTTTCTAAGCATGTGCTATTGGCTGAGCCAAGAGTGGCACCTCAAACTCCCAATGTTTCATCCCTGCAGAAATGGAGAAACTGAAATCCAATGGTTTATTACACCCATGACTCAGACGTATTTGTGTGCACCTGCTTAAATTCTGGCTTATAGCAGGGAGCTCCTTTGCCTGGTACCCAAGGGGGAAGTGACCTTTGCTCCCATTCAGTTAAGGGTTTTGTAAGAGGCTTTTTTTTTTACTAACTTGGCTGAGTCTGGAATCCTCACCTGCCACCTCAATGCACTGGAGTATTCCTTCCATATGGGGCAGTTCCCCCCAACGCTCCTGCTTCCAACCAGAGGTTCCCAAGCATGGCTTATTTACCTATTATCCTCTTATTTGGCCTTCTGCCAGAATCTCCTGATATGCTCTTCTTTCTACTTCCAGTCATTCTCAGTTATAGCTTCCTCCCTGCACTGATAACAGTGCTCTAGCTTTGTTCATTCCAGCTCAACATTAGGTCTTTCCCTTCTCTGTGTTGTACCTCTCTGAGTCTCCTGACCAGCTTGCCTCTTATCCTGCCTTCTCACCAGACCCCACCCTCCTTACACCTGGTCTTTAATAATGAGCCACTTTGTAGCTGTGTTTCCTCACCCTTGCTGGAGAGTTGTTCATCACTGCTCATTCCTAAGACTGGCTTGCAGATCCTCAATAAGTAAGCATTAGAGCCTGTAGCTGACCCTACTGTGTCCCTTCAGGAGGGAACAACCATGCTATACACCAACAGCAGACAGCCATGAAATATTAGATGCCAACTGTTCTGACACACTTTGAGTAAACTATTAATGCTGCATTTTTTGACTACTGCTAAGAACTTCAATTCTACAATTCTACCTTGCAAAATCTACTTTAACGCTAGAGTATACTTATTGGGCAGAGGACACAGAGAATGTCAAAAGAGCTCTCCTGCAGTCAGCCATGAATGCATACAATAGCAAAAATGGCCAATGCACGTATTTTGAGACCCTGTTGATTAACATTAATAGTCACTTACTTTTAAACTGCTGATTATGTTTACTCACGTGTCAATCTGAAAGTCAATTCTTTAGATCAACATATTTAAAATTTTACAATACTGCAACACTCAAAACTTGTTTCCTTTATTGACGTGTAACATTCCAGCAGTAAATACCAGACTGTTGGAAAATTTCATGGGAACTTTTGACACTAAGAAGCCAACACACTGTACCTTTCTTGTCATCACCAGCAGCAACTTCAGCCAAATAACGGTAGTAGTCGCCTTTCATTTTCAAATAGAAAACTTTGCTTTCCGCTTGCGAAGCATTAGGAATCAAGAACTTTTCCAACAGAGACTGCAATTGAAAACAAAGAATAATCAGAAGGCTATACACATTGACAACTAGAAAATTGTACACACCAGTTGGCCTGTGGACATTGAAGTTTCCCCACTAGTGGTAATATCAGAAATCAAGCCACTGTAAATGGTCTATTACTGTATCATTGATAAAAAACCCCAAAAAATTACTAGCCCCCAGTTGTCTTTTTACTATCTGGTCAACCATATGCACCTAAATCTAAAAAAATGAAATCTTATCTGTAATGCTTCCCTGCTGGATTGCCCAGAGGCAATTCTTACTCTGGAGATAAGGAAGTAAAGTAGGTTTTTACACAGGTGTTGTGCCACACACCAAGCTCTACAGACAAGCGGAAGTCTATCTTTCACAAGTTTTTGAAGTAACAGAATGGGCAGCAACTCATGCCAGTCTGATCCTATGCTGCTGCTTTAGCTGCTAGTGTCAGCCAGATGTGCACGTAAGGAGGACCTTGGCTTCAACTGATTTTAATGCCACAGATGACCAGGGTTTACTACATGCTTTAACAGTTTATCACTGCACTAGAGAATCTGAAAGTATTCTGAAAGGAGAATCATGGTATTATGCATTTTGGTTGGGCCTAAAAAGCTTTTACCCAACTGGGTTAGTACACAAGAAAAAGCCCACCACTCCCTTTGTGTTAAAGAATCAAGAAGACTAAGTATTATTGCACATGTGCATGCAATGCTTTATTCTACAGTGGTACCTCGGGTAAAGTACTTAATTCGTTTCGGAGGTCCATTCTTAACCTGAAACTGTTCTTAACCTGAAGCACCGCTTTAACTAATGGGGCCTCCAGCTGCCGCCGGAGCACGATTTCTGTTCTCATCCTGAAGCAAAGTTCTTAACCCAAGGTACTATTTCTGGGTTAGCGGAGTCTGTAAGCTGAAGCATATGTAACCCGAGGTACCACTGTACTCATAACCTGGTGATAGCCCATGGGCCACTTCTCCAAGCCTCCTCTCAATCCTACTGTTTGGGATAAGGAAAATTTCACCCCCCTGAAGGAAGCCACTTGGGGGTCCTTTAAGACTGCCCTAATTTACTTTTCCACAACTGGTTCCCACATGAATGGGCTAATATTTAAGTGCCCAATCACATGAGAGCTGCTCATGGAAAAGTAGATAGCTATTTGTTCCTGAGAAGGCCTTTAAATGCCCTACTAGCCAAGTTAAAAATTCGGGAAGCACTAAAATATTCACCTAATTCACATTTAAATTTGTTAATATAGCATCAGTGACAAACTGCAATAATGATGTTTGAAGATGTTTTACCTTAACTGAACTGAGTTGAGATCTCAAGAGTCAAAACTAGTATGCATATTGCCAGCTTTTAACATGTGACGCCAGGAGCATTTCCCCTTAAGATATGAAACTTAAAATTCACCATGAGGTCCCGGGGTGGGGTGCAATTTAAAAACACAAAATTAAAACCAGTTACAATTAACTATAATCAAGAGAATAGGCTAGATCCTAATATGTACACTTCAGGTGTAAAAGAGGTGTATCTTCAGCATATAAGGAGAACTACACTATGAAGGTGACAAGATACAGTGGTGCCCCGCAAGACGAAATTAATTCGTTCCGCAATTTTTGTCGTCTAGCGAATTTTTCGTCTTGCGAAGCACGAAATCCCATAGGAATGCATTAAAAATCAATTAATGCGTTCCTATGGTCAAAAAAAGTCCAAACAAAGCCAAATTTGGTACAACAACAGTTTATTAACTGCTCTTTAAAGTCACACATACTGTAAAGAGCAGTTCAAAAATTTAAGGGAAAATAAATTAACTTTATAAACAAAACATGTCTTTGTTTTTAGTCAAAGAAAAAAAGTCGCGAGACGTTTTCGTCTTGCGAAGCAAGCCCATAGGGGAAATTCGTCTTGCGAGGCAAATCGCGAACGGAAAAAACTTTCGTCTAGCGAGTTTTTTGTATTGCGAGGCATTCGTCTTGCGGGGCACCACTGTACACCTCTGTGGGGAGGGAACTGCAAAGCTTAGGGGCTGCCACAGAGAATACCCTCTCACACACTTCTGTACTACTTTATTTAATTAAGGCAGAATAATGCAGTGGTTGTAAGAGGAGGCTGTCCAATCCTAAATTATGTGATGTGTAGTTATTACTAACAGCAATCCAATGCATTTTCACTTAAACCAGGAGCTTATTTCAGTAGTTACTCTGAGGAACTTCCAAACTGTTTGAGGGGCTGTAACAGGAGAAACTGCTGAAAGGGAAACTACTGCTGGTGCAGGAGGAGCAGATAATCAAGCTGTTTCTCTATATGAAGTCTGGTCTGGTAACACCCATTAATCCTTTTAATACGATCACCAACCTTCCATTCAAGAGACAGCCACACTTTTAAGGTGAGGAAATCTAATCCTATTCAACTTGCATTCCCTCCCAAGACAAGTAATTGCAACTTTTGTTCTTAGCCAGCTGTATTTGTAATTTGCCAGGATGACCATGGTCCCTATTATTAGATACTACTTCAATACTACACAGATGAGAAGCTATAGTCTACCCTTTTGCAAAAAGAGTAGATTCAGGGTTAACTGTGTATGCGACATCTTATAAAATATGTGGCCTTAAAAATAAAACCTCTTCAGCTACTTGAAGAGCAAGTGACATTAGATAAAAATCAAGCAAGCCTAATGAAACAGAGAAATTTGAAAGCAAGGATATGAAAAAGCAGAATAGCAAACCACTCAATATACATGCAACCGTGTTCTGACAACTTGTGCCAAATTCATAAGTGGGTACCAAAAGCAATCAAACAATTTTTCAGTTAAGTAAAGCTGTGGATGATGCAAAATGCAAAACACCACACCACTTCTGATTCACATTCATTCGGGTTTCTGATTTAAGCCAATTTAATATAATTATATATTCAACCTATTTTTGACTGCATGGTTCTCTAACACCAGAACGTAGCAGAATAAAGTGGAAGTGTTCAGTAGGGACAGATGACATAAATGATACAATTAGTTCTGTATCAGTAACAAGCAAAAGTTAAAAGTGACAGAAAAGTCTGGGCTATGTAATTGAACTGACAATGAAACCCAGCATGCATACCACTGACAAAGCATTGCACAGGTACGCTCTCTATTATTATCAACAACAGCAGTTCTACAGGCTTTTCCTAGTTACCCTAGTCACAGCACCACAACTCATGAGGTTGTTATGTAGATGAGCTTCTAGATTTAAGTGGATCAGCACCAACTACTAGAGGACAGCACTCCATGCTGCTTGCTGCCACTGCAAATAAAGTGCCACGCCAGTTTTTTTGCCTAGCCACAAGACAGGACTAAGAACTACACAGCAGGCATCGAATTCCCATCCATGTTTGTTACTAATATATGAAACAGCAGCAGCATTTGTAAAGGAAGGAGCTTGGCTGTGCACACATTAACCCTCCTCTTGATTGCATGTCACTTTTATTCTACGACCCCTTCTTGAGCCAGCTTCCTTTAACATGACAGGTGAACATGCCTCAAACCCTGGCTGAGGCATAGCAGCTAAGGAGAGCAGTTGCAGAGGCAAGTGGTAGGATCGGGAGGGGTATTTCTCTCCCTCTCCTAGACCTGCATGCTTGAAATTCCTCTTGCCAGATACTCAGCTCCTGCCTAAGTTACATTCTTATGAGTCTACGCAAGCACACATGCACTTGCAGGGTGGATTCAGCTGATGAGCCACATTTCCAAGAAGCAAGCAGCATAGGCTGTTCACAATTGTCAAATAAGCCAGACTGAATCCTGGCCTTTTTATTTATGACAGCAGCTCAGTAATCTTCCAGTATTCTCCAACTTAGGTCTGAAACAAACTATGAAAGAGTGTATGTCTGCAACATGGTATTTCCCTTCTAGAAATACAGTAGTACCTCTGGTTATGAATGCATCAGGTTACGAGCTCCACTAACCCAGAAGTAGCTGCTCCTGGTTGCCAACTTTGTCCTAGGATGCAAACAGAAATTGTGTGCTGTGACCTCCTTCAGGTCTGTTCTTAACCTGAAACTGTTCTTAACCTGAAGCACCATTTTAGCTAATGGGGCCTCCCGCTGCTGGAGCACGATTTCTGTTCTCATCCTGAAGCAAAGTTCTTAACCCAAGGTACTATTTCTTGGTTAGCGGAGTCTGTAACCTGAAGCGTCTGTAACCCGAGGTAACACTATACACGTTTGTTTTAAGAACTACAGACCAGCTCACCAAGAAGTCTAAAATCATGCAAACATGACAACTACAGAAGTGAACCATCTCCCTTTCACATCTTTTAAAAGGTGGCACATCAGTATAACGGAGAAATGGAGTGCCTTTCTAGGGGCAGTCTACCCCTGACATCCAATCTGTTGGCACACTTGGAATTTTAGAACAGCCAAGGATCTTGGTTCACAGCCCTAAGCTTTTACACCCTAGTCTCTTTAGTGTTGTAGCAGGTGTGAACTCTCAGCTCCTAAACTTCATGCTAACTACACCATAAATAACTCCTCAGTCACTGCAGTCAGTGACTTCATGGTTTCCCCTCAATAACTAAGTGGTCTGGATTCTGAAAAGACAGACCATAAAGGCAGAGAGACAGAAGTGTTGCCCAATCACAATGTACTATGTTGCATCCTTGACTTTAGATAGGTATTCAAAATTTGAGATACTGTAGCTCAGTAGCTCATCATAGGGCTACAAGTCTAGAGCTCTATATACTGTAGATACAGTTGAAAACAGCCTTTTCTAACAAGCTAACTTTCTGTAAGGGGAATCCAAACTAACTGGCCTGTTAGAATGATGGGAGCTACATGAAAATCTATTCATCATTCAATTTCCCAAATGCAGATGCTGACAATGCATTAAGAGAAGTTACCTGGGGATTTCAGTTAATTATACTATTGGTGAATTGCAGTATTAATGTTCTATTTCCCTTCTGACAAAGTGGAACAGTTCACTTGTCCCACAAGAGATCAGACGCTCATTAACAGCAATACAGCCCAAAATAAAAATGCATGGGTTTGTTCTTTAAAGGTTATTGCTCCTTCCAAATACACCAAAACAATAATTCAGTAAATTGGCTGAAATATTTTAATTTCTTGATATGCTGAAAAAGAGGGGGGTCCACTTGACCTGAATTAGTTTTGAATGAGATAAACAGAAGCGTTTACAATTTTTTTTTTCTGCCAGGAAGTTAACAGATGGGAAAGTATAACATCTATGGTTATCTACAGTTCCTATAAATGTGCAGTTAAGAGTTCACAAACATGTTTGAGAGCTCACCACTTTGTTTTGGCAAGAGCCACTGACCTTTTCTAGACACATCTTGCTGCCTTCTAAACCTTGGCATAAGAAGCAGCTCCTATTCATTGTGCTAAATCACAGGTGGCTTGCCTCTGCAGTTACGCTGGGCTTTACAAGTGTACTGAGCACATCAAAAGCTCATGGTAATGCCACAATTATGTCTGAACATGTTTTTCTCAGAACTATACAAAACTAATGCTAGAACCTACAGTAGTTGCCACATAGCCTGTAGTCACATCCTGCCACAGCAGATTAAATTTTTTTTGGCATTTTATTCCAGTTTAAGTATGTTGTTTTGAAACTGCAGGGCCATCACAAAATATTGAGTGTCAGCCAATTACTTCTCAATCAATAACTGATACAGAATATTCCTTCTATAGCCAAGGTAATGCTTTCCTACTGCCAACAAAATGAGGAGCATGAATTGAGGAGTATGAATATACTCACAAAATGAGGAGCATTTTAAAGAGATGTAGCATATCTGTGCAGTCTGGAACCCATGCAAAATCACTTTATTTTACTTAAAACAAACTAACTGCCTTTAGTAGTCAGGAAAATCTTCTCTTAGTAAAAAACCTGCTATATTTTTCAAAAAGCAATTTTTTTCTCTGGTTCACAATACGGGTTTACCATGCTAGCAATTACACGTTATATTACAAGAAACGCCAGTAGTGTGAAAAAAATGAAAAAAATCCAAGTGTATTGGGATTTGAATAACTAATTTTACAGACTGTCTATATAAGGCAGCACACCTGTAGTATATCAAGAAACAGAATCTATAGTTATCATACGGTTTGGCAAAACTGCAGCTTACCAAAAGATTTTTAAGCTGTTTCTAGTACTAATTCTCTGTGTCAACAGCCACACCAGTGTGCCTCAAATAAAAAAAAGCCCAAATGCCTTGGTACATTAGTTTTAGTATAAATTACACTTGGCATCTCTCCCCTGCCCCCCCCCGGCCAAATCTGACATCATTATGACATCAGGTGACTACTTCAAAGGGGCTCCCTCTTAACGCTTATCAGCTGATCGGCACCAAGAGTCAGCTCCTTTGAAGGCGTGCTAACAGCACCAGTGAGCTGACAAGTCATCAAAAGAGCTCCTCTGCTTGGTGCCAACCAGCTGATGGGTGCTGTGAGCAGCCCCTTTGAAGGTGTGCTGTCAGCACCAATCAATGGTGCTGACAGGAGCTTGCTCTCAGCTGATTGGTACTGCATCTTCAAAGAAGCTCCTCTCAGTGCTTATCAGCAGATGAACACTTGAGAGCAGCCACACTGGAGGCACCATGGAGTTCCCAATGGGAACCCCTGCAACAAGTGCACCTGATCCGAGACACTCAGGTGTTTGGCAGATGGGCAGAGTTTGGGGGAAATGGCCCCATGGGTCTAATTAGGTCTGAGGCTAGCGGTTCCCCACCACTGCCTTAGTACTCACTCACATGAATTCCCTTGCAAATAGTAAGTAGCCTGCAAGCAACAAAAGTATAAGCATAAGGGCAGGTGCAAGAAATTCCAAAGTGGCTCCATGCGGAGAGTCTAAACCTTATAGACTTTATGACTTTCAAGGAAAGAACCTGACCTCAACTTAAGCAACCTGGCACAATGGTACTCAAAGCTAAGTGGCTAGATCTCAACCCTTCCCAAGAGATGAAAGCAACACAGGCAGGCAATTTGTTCTCACCTAAAATAAGTATAGAATTTTTTGGATACATTTTAATTGATGAATAGAACAAACCTACCAGTGAACAGTAAAAACATCTCTTTATCCAAAAAGAACCATTTTGAAGTTTGGGTTTAGAATCCTGACCCAAACCTATTAAAACATTACCCAGAAAAAGACATATTAAGTTGGCCAAGTATGAAACTGAGGCAATTTTATTTCAACAGGCTTATGTTTCACTTAACAGAAGAATAGATGCACACTAACATGCTTTACTACTATAGTCTTCTATCCAATTAGTAATTCATCTAAAACCCCAATATATATGAAGGGGGGAAAGCAAGCATGGTGAAAAACCTACATTTAATATTTCATTTGAATGCACTTGCTTGTTCTCACAATCCCAGAAAATAACTATTCTCAGATGGATATATATAAAAAATAAACTTAAAAAGCTGTATTTCAGGCTGTCATTTTGTTTGCTTTTATGCTGCTTGTATTTTTTTAAAAAGTGAACAGACCTGGGATTTATTTTATAAATAGCAGAATTAAAGTTTCCTATATAACTAAAATATATTTAAGTAAAATATGCTGATTTAGAACAAAATGTATCTATTTAAATACCATCCAATACTTTAATACACACACCAGATTTGAGCCTACTTTGCTATGTAAAAGATTAATGAATACAGAATTACAGGTACAGTATGTCTCTGTAGACCACAAATTTATCCTGGTAAATTATAACTACTTCTGGTTTCTAAACCACTGAACCTGAACACATTCCATCTCATGACCAAAACACTTCTGCCCAGTAATTATCAGCCCCTGCTCCTGTGTAGGTGTGGAGACTTAGTCCACAAGCGAGTTCAGAAAGATATTAAAACTTATTATTTCACTGGGCAGGATATACAAACTAAAAATGTCCTTTCAAATACACCAACCCAGCCCAACAGAAACCCATTATTGCACAACCAGCTCCAATTCCTAAGTATACTTACAATTTATAATCCAAAGCAATGTGGCCTACAGGGCCAAAGGTTCTGAATTATTGGCCAATATAGTAGGTATAAAGGTTTATTTCCACTGCAAACTGATAGGTTGCCATAACAGGTAAAACACATTATTTATGCTTGCTCAGGAATCAAAATAGAAATTAGATTTTATATCAATTTAAAATTGATTAAATCACCCAGTGTGGAAAATCCATCTACCCAACTACTTTCCTCTGCCATCTCTTCAGGAGGATTTTAGTGAAATTTGCATTTTATAGCTGTGCCTTGATAGCCAGGTCAAAATTGGTGGCCACCAAGATCTTGCCCCCATAAAGGCACCCCCATTTGTGCTTCATTTAAACACAGGGGGGCTTATTTCCATCATGTCAATGGAATGCAATTACCCTGAGCAAGACAGCCCTCTGCTCAGCTCCAAATTTATAAAGTCAAGAGAAAATAAGGACTTAATTACTTTGGTCCTGGCTAGCATAGAGGTAAGACTTGGGGAGGGGGCGCCTTTCCTATTCTTGCACTGAACCACCCAAACTCTGTATAACTGCAAGGATGATCCCTGCTCTCCCTGTGTCCAAATAAGAGAAAAAGGTTCAAGTGCCTCACTGCCCTTGCTATGACAAAGGTGGTCGGTGGAAAACTGAACCCCTGGAGCTAGTGCCAGCGTGCAAGGCCCATACGTGCAACTGTCACAAACTTTATTTAACTTCTAAACTACCCAGTACCCAGTGGATCCTAGAGAAGTTTACAAAGAAAAATTTACAGAGCGAAATTTAAATAATAAAAATGCAACTTCAAACACAGGCAAAGTACCATTTCTGCAATCACATGGCTTCTCTTCTGAACATGGGTGATGCAAGGATGAGATCCCAAGTGCTATGTTCCATGCATGCACAAGGGATTTTCCGCTCTTCCCATTTCCAAAGGGAATGAAACATTCACACAAGTCAGAGGCTGCCCAAATATTACCTGCTTCTCTATGGGCATGCATAAGAGCTGCCTGCTTACACTTGGGGTACGAATTTTTGCTACTGCAAACAGGCTGCAAGCTAGGGCAAGGAGGAGGAAACCCTGGACCAGATAATAGCCTTAGGGCACATGATATGGTCCAACTGTTTAAGCCAAAAGTATGTATTGCAGAAACAGCAGGATATTAATATAACAAATTTAAAAAACACACACGAGGAGGAGACTTCATCCACATCACTCAATGTACTTGACTGCACATTTTATTTTTCCCTTTAGGTGATAGTAATTCATTTATGAGGAAGTAATGTGCCATACTTGGAGACAACACTGCCTGTCTGTCCCCCATTCCTATAGAAAGGGGCAGTATGTTGACACCTTATCCTTTAAACACAAAACAAAACACTGAAGCTTGACAAGACTTTTACACCTTACTCTGAGCCTAGAAATTGTGCTTGACTTGGATGAAGAGAGAGCAGAACTAGGCTTGGAAAATACTTCTGAGCAAAGGGCTCAGCGGGGAATGGTAGAGAATGCACAACGGCTTGGAGGAAAAGGGCTAAAACTCTCTTCCCCCCTCTCAATTTTCCAAGCCCAAAGTTTGCACTATATTAAAAAGCCCGTTCCTGGCTTCTGTTTGTCATGTTAAGTCCAATAAAGAAACCAGAAAAAGCTACTTTGTCAATGAGGAAGTAAATGGGTTGCAATATTCTAGATGAGGGGTAGCCAACGTTACAACCTCTGGAAGTTGAACTCCCAACTCCTCTCCACCTCAGCCAGCATACCCAATGGTCAGGGATGATGGGAGTTGTAGTTTAGCAGCATCTGGATGCCACCATGCTAGCCACCCAGATTTAAATGTAGCTTTCTAACCCAGTAAGTTTTTATGTATCACTTTTTATCTTCCCCCAATACCTAACAGTTTCTATCCAACAGCCAGTGCTCCCACCTACAGGAATATAATAGAAAGGTCTGATTTGGACACACCACTCAGGTAAAGGCAAATCCTGCCTCCGTTCCATCATTAGAAAGGCTCCACTAGTCCACCAGTCTCTTAAAATATAGGAGCTCCTCTGGCTTGAGATTCTTTTTAGTATGCTATTAGAGAACACGAGGGAGCAAGGAATTTTTTAGCATTGTGTTACAAGCTACTTTTCTAGGTTTCCTAATTTTATAGAGTATTTCCCTTTACCACAGCAACATATAAAGCTCCAAATGAGTACTTTTTCAAGTTTTACAAATAAAGCTACAGATTTAATCTCCTGAAGTATAGGCGTCAACTAGTATAAACCAAACGGGTCTTTTATCCAATATAGACAGAAATTGAAACCAAGTGATTTAAATATTTAGCTTTCAGTAACGAATGCAATGAGGCTTTTAAAAAAGAATTCAGACATGCATTGGATATGGGCTTTAAAGAAAATATTGCTAACATTAACCAGAGTTCTTTGAAACTTTTCTGGATGGGAAAAACCTAGTTAAACACACTGTGAAGATAATGGAGCCAACTATTTGATATTGTAAGGGGTCAATGTCAACTGAGAATGTCAGGTAAGTATCAGATTTTTATCTGATGAAATTAATGGACTTAAACATCTGATTTATCACATGTCTCTTACACATAATACATATATTTAAAAAAATTAATGAAAGATGTGACAGATAAGGTATGGGCTCCTTTCCCACACCCATGCTTCAGACAGAATGGTGTTTGACTAGTCTGAAATGAAGGTAGTTATCAGCAAAAACTGCATTTCATATACAACATGCATCTGATTATCTCTCTACTTTCTTCAGTGCTTTTATATGGCAAGAATCCAAGCTAAACGAATGACCTTCAAGTAAGTGTATCTAAAATTTGAGCTCAACTATACATGATGGCCTTTGAACTCACCAAGGTATTTGTACAGCTGGTTTTACAAAATAGATGGAAAAACCATAGCAATTATGCTCATATGACTTGACTCAGTGCATCAAAGTATTTTTTTCTCAAGTTCTTGTTGAAATGAAATTGTCTTCATCTTTAGCAAAAACAAATACTAACAATTAGTTGAGTGGCACATCAATAAAATAGTAACGCTACCAAGGGGGGGGGGGAGTACACAACTGTGTTTTCTTCATTTAAAAGATTTTATGAGGTAAAAAAAAATGTTGCCAACAGCACAAGTATAGAGTCAGCTTGCTTTGAAGTTGCTATGGCTTTGCTTAAGGTAGGCCCATAGCACTGTTGCTACCTCCTCCTCCCTCTTGCAGAGTGTTCTGCATGGGTGAGTCATAGCTAACATTACATCATCTTATTCAGGGAGGGGCCTGATTTCTATAGTGAGAATTACAACTTCTCATAGAAAGCACACACAGCACCCTCTAGGTTATGAAGAAAGCACACTTATTTTAATTAAACTAGGCTGAAAAGTCCTTTACTCCTCCCAGTTACTAACTGGTAAGTGGGATCTATGTGACAACTTAATGGAAAGTGTCAATAGGGCAGATTGTGTCCCAAGTGTTTTGCTACAAGCATCCAGCTGCAAAGTTTTAGGAAGAAGCAAGTTAAGACCACTGTTTGGTTTTCTATAGGTGGCAGGGGAAGATATTTAGAAGCTTTTTATATAAACAGCTTTATACTTTGATTAAACAATACTGAGCGTTACTAGAGGGTTATCTGCCCTTGAAGGTTTACTTAGGGTGGGGGGGGGGGAAGTAGTTAGAGCCTTAATTCTCACCAGCACATCATTGCAGATGTCCCTTAGTTCAGTCTCAATTTTCTCTCTGTATTCTCGGGCCATTTGCTGCTTTTTCTCAGCACCTTCCGTCTTTTGTTCAATGCTTGACACAACCCTCCAAGATGACCTACGTGCTCCTACAACATTTTTGTAAGCGACAGAGAGAAGATTCCTCTCCTCATTTGACAATTCTGCTCCTTGCTCAGTCACAGACTTCATGCAGGCTGCCATGTCATCATATCTCTCAGCCTGCTCAGCCAGTTTGGCCTTCTGCACCAGCTCGTTTTTATCCATGCTGATTTCTCTGGAGAATGAAAAATATCAAATAATTATTTAGACATCTATCAGGCAAAATCATTTGTAACTCAGCTAGCTCTTAGCAATGTAAAGAGCAAATTGCAACTGACACACAATTATTGGATGCAAAACCCACTGATTTCAATGGCCCATTCCAAAGTTCTATATCAGGCACGTCCAACTCCCAAGAGACTGCGATCTACTCCCAGTATAAAAAAACTGGCAGTGATCTACCCATTGTCATTGGAGGAGCGTTCATGGAGTGGGTGGATTGCCCAGAGCTGCTGAGCGTTTTTGGGGTAGGATTGTCCAGAGTTCTTCAGCTTTTATTTGTTAACTTTTGATAAACTTTATTTAATCCCACGATTGATAAGGGCCCCGCAATCTACCAGGATCAGCTGGGGATCTACCAGTAGATCGCAAACTACTGGTTGGACATGCCTGTTGTATATTATTGTTGAGATATGGGTCAAATTAATCTTCATTTCTATTAAATTCATGAAATCTTGGGAAGGATATGGCCTCTGCAATCTTAAAAAAATAAAACCTTTCAAGCATGGAATGTGAACTATTCCCTCAGATGCCTCTGCTATCTGTCCCCTAGATGATCTTAGCCTTTTGTTTGAAGGGGCTACTATCAGCACATTGCTATTTTGAGAAACACCAAACCCTTTGGAAGGTTTGCAATCTTAGGAATTTCACCACAATGTGTTGTGAGAGCCATTCCTTCCTTTCTCAAAAGTTACTCAAGTATACCTCCATACCCTCTTTTCTCAAACTACATTCTTGTACATGGTTTAAAAAATCCTGATTGGTATCAGGGCCATTGGGCCCAAAAGCAAATGAATTTAGCTACTACACAGCTCAATCAATATTAGGGTTGGAAGCAAATAACTCTTGCGTAGCTTAATCAATGAAACTTAATTCAAAGTGCATCTGTTAAGGCCATGATGCAAGTCACTTATTATAACAGAACTTAGTTTAGAATCAGGATGCCAAGCTGCAACTGTCAAGCTACTTTATTGAAGCAGCCGAGGCGTGAAGGTTTTGCACTATGTTGTCTACTTTGGTGACCTTACCCTCATAAAGACCGAGAAACATCTTGGTCAAGAACCATTTTGCTACTCAGGAATGGCAATTTAATGCAACTATGACGCTACTCAGGAATGACAATTTAATATATGGAAATAAAGCCAGGGAACGTTAGCTGCTTAGCAACCCAACCTCTCCCCTTGCAAACCTGGTGGCATCTGGGAAGACTGCGGAGGAGAAGGAACCTTGCTTTTTGACTCGAAAGGAAAGATTCGTGTGGTGATTTCCTGTACACAGTGTAGCTGGGACTCGGCTGTCTAAAATGGTGCTGCTGGGTGCACTCCCTGGCACAGGCGGCCGAGAGTATGCCGCTGCAGCTGGCACGGCTTAGAAACATGGCTGGGGCGGGTACAAAAAGCGAAAGGTGTGGGCGAGAGGGATGGCGGGGCGAGGGAAGAGGACAAGTCAGGCCAGGCTGCCGCCGCCGCCGCCCCTCCCAGCGCCGCAACCGCCCGGCTCCGAGACATGAAGCGCCTTGTCTGGGCTCTTTGTCATGGCGGATCCGAGTCAGAGCCCAGCCCACTTGTGTGCGCGCTGATCCCCCTCCACCTCCGCCCCGCGCCGGGAGGGGAGATTGCTGCATCTCCTCCGCCCAGACCCAGGCCGGAGAAGGAGGAAAAAAGGGGAAGCCCAGGCGGCGCCTCGCCGAGGGAAGGAAGGAGAAGAGACACGCCCGCCCACCTGCCCCTCCGCTGCTGCCGCCTCTCCCCTCGCCCTGCGGCGCCGCCGTCCCCGCCCCGAGGGAGCCTCCGCGGCCGCAGCCCACACTCGCCCCCTCGCCTTTTCTTTCTTCGCTTCCTCCTCTCCCGCCTCGATCGCCCGCCCGCCGCTCCTTTTCAAGGCGGCCCCCTCCGATGCGGCGGCAGATCGCACCGGCTGGATGTGCCGCTCCCGGCAGGAGGCCACACCCTAACCAGCCGCCCGACGAGAGAGAGAAGGCCGCCGCGGGAAGGGAGGGAGGCGGAGAGATGGAAGAAGGGAAAGGAGCGAGAGCGAATGGGGAGGGGGGGGAGAGAAAGGAGAGAGAGGGAAGGAAGCCATCCTACTCCCCAACATGGCGCCCCTCCTTCCTCCTTCCCTCGCTCACATGGCACCCCGCATTTCGAGGAGGAGCAGCAGCAGCAGCAGCTCCCACCCCAACAAAGATAATATGAATATGGGTGGCGGAGAGAGAAGAGAGGCTGGAGGTCGGCGGCGACCCTTCCCCTTCATCATTTCTGCCTCACAGGTAGAGGCGCTCGCCTCTCAAGAAGGGGGGGGGGAATCAGCTCCCCCCCCCGTCCGAGTAGCCAAGGGGCACCGCCCCGGACCTTCACCTGCCGTAGCCGAGGCAGAGAAAGGGGCGCCGCCGCCCAGCTCAGCCCTCCTCCTCTGCCCTCCATTCTCGCCCCCTTTCGCAGGGCGAGGCGCGGGAAGCAGGTGGGGCGGCCGCCGCACCTGTGGGGGGGGGGGTCTGAAGCGCGCGCAGAGATTGGGGGGGGGGAAAGAGGAGGAGAGACACCCGCTGCCGCCGCCGCAGGGAGGGAATGAATGGCTTCCCCTCCACCAGGCCGCGGCAGTGGGTGTTGCCCAGCACCGCGGCAAGGAGGAGCCGCCCTTCTGTGCGGAGAAGAAGGGGGCCGCTAACCCGCCGCCGCTGCTGCCGCCTCGCCCGCTCCTCTTCCCCTTTCAGCCGCCGCCGCCGCCGCCGCACCCCACCCCCCCCACCGGTCTCTTCTGCCGCCGCCGCCCCTGAACCGCAGCGGGTCCCGCCGCCGGAGCGCCTACCCGGAAAGGAAGGGGGGGGAAGGAGGCGGCGAGGCGAAGCCTAGCGAGGCCGTTACCTGCGGGCTCGACGGGACGGGAGTCTCTAGGCGGGTGACCGGCGCGGACTGTGCCTATATCGCGGCTCGCTCCGCTGCAGCCTCGCTCTCGCTCTCCCAGCGCCACACACGGGGTCTCCGCCAATCACCGCGTCGCAACGCACGGGCAACACAGAGCCCGTGACGTCAAGCGGCGCCATGGCAACCGCGCGCGAGCACGCGCTTGCGCCTACACTTTCCCTCCCCTCCTTCCCCCCCGCCCCGTCTCCCCTCAGTCAGTCTCTCTCTCTCAGCCTTACCAACCCGGTGGCTGCATCAACCGCCTCAAGCGCGCGCCCGGCTGCCCTTCCTGCCTCCGCGCGGCGGCAGCGGACACGCCTTAGCCCCGCTGTTACACCCTGCGTCCCCCCCTCCCTCTCCTTCCGACGACGGGCACGCGCGCCGCCTTGCCGCCCTCCCACTACTGCAGAGCATGTTCGCTCGCGCATGCGGGAGAGCCGCGCCTCTCTCCTTGGCGGCGCGCAGCCAGCGGCTCGGCTGTTGGGAGCAGCGCAGGGTGAGGCTGCGCGCCACCCCGACGCTTCCGTTCCTCTGCCCCACATCCTCATAAGGGACTGAGGAAGAGGAGGGCGGCGCGCGCGCGCCCGGCCGCTGCTCCTTCCCCCATCTATGCAGCCTTTTCTCGACCGGGGTGGGCGGGTGAGTGGGGGCAAGGGGGATGAGACACGCCAACAGGCAAGCCCACCGCTCCAACAGATCTCTTCAGACGGAGCGGGCCGAAGTAACGCCCTCCCCCCCGCTCCCACACAGACACATGCCCACAATCCGGATCGCCTTTCCGGTTCCCAGCCCTCGGCCTCTCCGTCATTCAAGGCCACACAGAGGGTAGATCTTGTTTCGGGTTCCTTTGGTCGATTTTCTAGTGCTTTTTTAATTTTATTTTATTAGGGACACACGTGTCGTCGTCCCCCGCCCCCACAAGCCTTACTGTCGGTTTCACGTTCAATTTCAGCCGTGGAGCCATCTTGGAAAAAAAGCACAGAGGCCACTGTAAGGTGCTGACCGCACAAAAAAGGTGTATACAGTACAGTATTCCTTTCTATCATGTCTTTGGTATTGCTTCTGTGGTACATTTTCAGGTCGAAGGAAGCCTTTGTGAAGGTAAAAGTGAGGTGTTTTAAAAACAAAAATGCTTCAGCTTTGTGAAATGTATATTCTTAACATGCAAGTTTCATGGTTTTTCGGATGTGATCGGGGATGGCATAGTCCTGGGAACTGGAGGGAAAGAATGCTGTCCTAAACTTGTTAGTAAATCAATTCTGGATGAGAACTCTTGAGAAAGAATTTAGCATCTGGTTACTGTTCATCTTGTGTCAAGATTCAAGTAATAGTGATGTGAGCTGTTTTTCAAATCACACTAATGAGAGATCACATAATGCAGGCCATGTAACTTTTGCCAGCAATCTCAGAAAATGCAAAAGTCTTAAGTGCTATCCGTAGCAAAGTCCACAATGGAACAGTAAGAGAAAAGGAAACAGGGCAAAAGAGGAAGTTCAAACAGTTGATTTCAACAAGCCACCCTTAGTGAAATCTACACACAATAAAGAAATTGCCTATTTGTTCTGCAAACGTTCTACCTCATGATTCATTATTTAATGTTGCAATGTATGTTTAATTGAACAACAAAGCAGCAAGCTAAATTCTGGTTATATAGTAAAGTCACATATGATGTCAAGCATGGTGCAGGTAACTTTCCAAGCTAAGTTCTGGTGACATAATAGCACTAGAAACTAAGCAACATTTTTTTGTTTGACATTACAAAAGTAAGCTTGGTAAGAAAATTAGCATTGTTCAGCTTTGCATGGTGACAGGTTTTGTTGAATTAATATATAGAATACATTTTTAAAAGAAAGGGGGAAATACACTTAGTACAGAATGAATTAAGTTCTCAACCTGAGGTACCACTGTATTCAAAGTGGGAGGCTTACAGGAGGTGTAGTGGTTCAAACACTGGACTAAAACCCAGAGACCCAGGTTCAAAACACCATTCTGTCATGATCATTTGATGATTATGGACTAGTCATAATCTCGCACTTTATCTACATCACAGGGTTGTGGGGGGAAATGGGTGAGGGAGAAGAATTATGTAGCCTCATTGGAGGAAGTGTGGGATAAAAATGTAAAATAATAATAAAGCGTGGTTTATACAACTACTGAATTGGATATTGTATATACACATTTCCAGACTGTGAAGGAATTGTATACTTTCCATTGATGGTGGTGACATTTTGAGGAAGGCAGTGTTTACTGGTTTATGACAAACAAGCTTTTAGAGAAGATTAGGATGAAGATGCACCAGTTTGCAAGAAAGATTGGACATGAAATAGTGGGCCTTATCAGCACTTTTAATTGGCTGTTTGAGAAGAATTGTCAGATAAAATCTTTACCCCAAGCACTGCTTGTTGCAGTGAAAATGATTGCGAGTTGTGTCAGAAATGATGGATTATCATACCACAGTTTATTGGGTGTTTGTGGGGGGGGGGCAAACACCAGTCATAAGCCAACTGAAAGTATAGTGAGATCTGCAGGGAATCTCTGTGTACTTGGGACTTCCAATATATGGAAAAACAGAAATAAATTGTGGGGACGTTACATAACCTTTGCCTGTCAATATACCGGTAATCAATGTGTGTTTTGGAAATCTCATCTGTGCCAGTGTGAAAACTCAGAAGGAAGAAATTATCTAGTGAAATGACCCTGACTGTTTGTGTATGACAATATTGATCATAAATCAAGCGGGACAAAGGTTTATTCCATGTTCCATAGCCCTATCATATCGATACTATTATAAGCAACATCTGGATTTTCTGATGTTGAAAGATCAGTATTACGCTACTGATCAATCAACCACCAATGAATGGGCATGTTGATGATTTTTTTTTTTTTTGCAGTCCAGCATTTACAAAAGAATCTACTTTTTCTGAATGGTCAACAAATACAGAAAGAATACTATGACCCACAAATTATCTCAAGGTAAAAAGAGCACATAGAAATAGCTCTCCTCCAAGGTGTTCATAGTATGTGCACCAAAATTAGTAGATATCTCATGAACAGATACAATGTCAATACCTTGTAGGTGTTGCATTGGATTCAGAATTCCATAAGTAGAATTCCGCTCTCAGGTTTTGACTCACCCTTTTTGCATATTCCAAAAACCTCCAGAGGGTTGTAGCGGGCCTGGAAAAGTATGGTAGGTGGTATGAGTTGCAAGGGGAATAGATATGCAAAAACTCCTGTTTATTGGTCTCAAGCTCCTTTTGTTCATGGAAGCGGCTTTTCTGTGAATGGAGGGCCGTATTTGAATCCAACTCAGTGTCCCAACTGACTTTGTTTTATGCAAACTGTTCTTCAGTGACTGGTTAGGCTTTTACAAACTTATATAGCACTGAACAGTGACCATCTTTGGGGATTGGGTAGATAAATGCACTTAATGTGTTCTCTTCTACCAGTGAATGGGGATGGTATCTCTTGAAAACCAAAGTAGTCACAAATTCCAGAAATATGGGGTACATATTGTGAATTCTGAGTAAACATGCATTAGTCTGCACTGCAAATGAGTTGTGGTTAGTTCCCAGTGGGTCTTGTTAAGTCCTGAGTAGTTTTTCACATTGATTTCAATGAGGCCTAAATGCAACTAACTTGCAGTGTAATCCTATATATGTCTACTTAGAAATAAGTCCCATTAAGCTCAATGGTGTTTGCTCCCAGTTAAGTGAGTATCGGATAGCAGGCAACGTCTTGATCCATCCAAGTATGCCCACCATCCTATGGAAGACAAGGTTCTGTCACCTATTTAAGGGCTGGATCCAACACGTGTCTATAAATAGCTGCACCTTAAATCCTAACATAAGAAGTTGTATTTCATAGCTATTTCCAAGCCTTATGATGAACAGTTGAGGGAACAGGGTATGTTTAGCCTGGTAGAGAGGAGATATAATAGCCATATTCAAATATCTTAAGGGCTGTCACATAGAGGATGGAGAAAGCTTGTTTTTTCCTGCTCTGCAGCGCAGGACCCTAACCAAAGTTACAAGAAAGGAGATTCCAACTAAACACCAGGAAGAGCCACCTTACAATAAGAGCTGTTTGACAGTGGAACAAACAGACTCCCTCGGAAGGTGGTGGACTCTTCTTCCTTGGAGGTTTTCAAGCAGAGTTTGGATGGGCATCTGTCTTGGATGCTTTAGTTGAGATTCCTGCATTGCAGGGGGTTGAACTAGATGATCCTTGGGAACGTAATGATCACAGATTCCTCGATTTACACTTCAATCCTAAACAAATTATTTGGAAGAAAAGCCCATTGATTCAGTGGAATTTGCTGCCGAAATAAGACGTGTGTGTTTGTTTGTGGCAGATTTGGGACCAGATCGCTAAGGCTGAATTTCTCAAAACAGTTTGCTTGGCAGTAGGTAGGTAGCATCAAAATGATATTTCGCTTAAGGCTTTCCAGACTTTTCTCTTGTTTGTTTGTTTTGCATGAGAAACACACAGTGGTTCTTTGTTGCAGGGAATTGAGACGTATTTGCCAGGGAAAGTGCTTCTGTTACGGGATCTTGTATTTTCTAGCAAAGCAAAGGAAGAGGCAGGCTGTAAGCTGGTGCTAGAAAGCTCTAGTTTATCTGTACTGCATGTACACCATACATTTAAAGTGCATTTCCCACGTACAATAATTCTGGGAAGTGTAGTTTGTTAAGGGTGGTGCTGGGTGTTGTAGCTCTGTTGGGTTAAACTACAGTTCACAGGAATCTTGAAGTGAAGTGGGAGATGTGCTTTAATTGTTGGAAGCGTATACAGCCTTTATGAAGAGTGCCCAACCATATGCCTTCCTCAGAGACAAAGGGATTTCATGCATGTTTCTTGTTTTGGTATAGCAAAAGCACCTAAGGCAAGAATATACTTTTGAAATATATTGGAAATGAGGCTCATCGCCTCCAGAGAGCATCAGTGGTTGAAAAACCGTGGGCACTCTTCAAATTTACCACTTCCTTGAATCGACTTGGGGTTTCCTGTTTCCTTAATTTTTTGAAGAAAGAATTCCTTAATTCTGCTATGCTGTGAGTTTCTTTTTGTGTGTGTACACTTCTCCATTTGGTGGTTTCCTGGGTCCCAGTGCACATTGTTGAATTTATGGGAAATACTGATTCCCCCAAGAAATAGCATCATTCATTCACTGACTGCCATTTTGATTCTGGCTCCCACTAGAAAGGGCCAGCAATCTTTCGGTTGGCTGTGTATTGCTTTTGGGCTACCTTAGGCAAGATAAAGTGACTAACAGACTTAATAAATATACTATAAGTAAATTTTACCTCTTGTCTTATCTCCACCATTTCTTCCAATATTTTAAAAAATCCTTATTTTCTTTACTGCACAACATGCCAGCTTCATCAAGAGAGAGAAATTCTAGCAATATCTTAAATATATTTTTCCACGCAGTAAACTATCTTTAAGGTAGTTGCTGGGGAGGGCAGAGTGATGGATGACTCCTGCAACACTTCTCCAAGGCTCCTAAAATGTAGCATAGGAACTGTTCACTTTGGAGGTGTGCCTAAGTTAGGACCATAGGAGCCTTATATGAGGTCAGGCTATTTGTCCACCCAGCCCAGTATTATGTACTCTGACTGGCAAGAGCTCAGGCAGAATTGCCCCCCATTTCTTATTATCTGATTGTTTTAAACTGGAGAAGCCAGGGATTGGACCTAGGGCTCCCTGTGTGCAATGCCCTGTCACTGACGTGAGGTTCCTTGAACTTCCTCTCCTCACACGTCCCCAGTTAAAAAGCAGTAAGTAGCTATTTGCCAACTATAGCCAGTCATCTAGTGGGTAGCATGGTCAATGAACTAATGCAGACAATTCTCCACCAAAAATAGCATGTCTCCTAGAGCTTCTGCATTACACTTGCAGGAAGGGATAAGCATTTTTAGATGCAATTCTATACCCACCTGGGAGTAAGTCCTATTGTCATGTATAGCATTGTGGTGTTTTTCTTTACCTCCAAGGTTGAAGACATAACACAACCTATGGTCACATAGTACCTGCTTGAGGCCTCTTGGGATTTCTGATGCCACTAGCAAATTGTTTTACCCTTGTCTTGTTCAAGTCAATGGAGTGCACTTCCTCCACTGATTCTTACGAGACAAGAAAGGATGCTGAAATCTTGTCCCATACATCAGGCCAGTGTTTCTTGATCTTTTAAACCCATTTCAACTGATGTAAAATTCCCACGTCTCCTTTCAAACCTGGCCCCTCTAATTATTTTATTTGGATTTTCAACAGGTTTGAAATATTGTGACTTTTAATGATATTGTGACTTGCTTAATGATCAAAATGAATCAATGTATTTATAATTTTAAATATATATACTTTATTCAGATCTTCAAAAAATCTACATTGAATTTAAACATTCTAAGAGTCTACTTCAGTCATTTTGAATGTGAGCATTGATGTTGCGTGCTTGTCACAAGATTTTGGATGCTGGGCATCACTAAAGAAATCTTAGGTCACTTTTAATACCCAGTCTGTTGCACTGCTTTGTTTGAATAGCCAGAATAGCAGAAAAACCAGTTTCACAAAGGGATATGGAGGAAAATGGCATAATGATGTCCAGAGCCTACTCTCCTGTTCTGGAGTATACGGGGAGATATTTCAACCAAAACTTTACCAGAGTGAATTGGTTGATATCATCTTTGGCAATTTGAATCATATTTGAGCTCCAAAAACTCCTCTTGGGGAAGCTCTGGCAAGGACTGAACATCAATAATAAAAGGGTTCCTCACAATATGCTTTGCAATCAACAGGATGGTCTTCTCAGTTCCTTCTGCCAGAGTATTTTGTATTGTCTGCAGAATCAAGTTGCCAACCAGTGAAGCTTTTCAGAGGGTTTCTAGATGGTCTGTTTCAGACTCAGTCCAGGCCTATGGACAGTCTGGTCACTTGGAAAAACCTGACTAGGAGAGGAGTTTAGTAAGCAAATCCAAAAAGGATTAATAAATTAGTAGAGGTTCCCTAAACTGGCTTACTAACCGAATCTCTTCTGCCTCTTATATCCAGCTGAAGTTATCTCTCCATCTCTCGTATTTGTGTGTTGAGGAGGGGGAAGAAGGAAAATGGTGAGTGTAGCACCCCTCCAAGAAAGCAAAAATTAAAATCTGCTTTCATTGATGCAATGTTGGGCCAGCATTGTGCTCCAAAGTAAAGCAGGAGCTGCCTATCTCCAGAAACAGAAAACTTTTATCTTTATTATAATATATCACCATTGGCTAAGGTGGACATTGGCCTCAGAAGACAAAACAAAGGGTATGAGACAGGCCTAAGGCACAAAACCAGGAGTTTGGTAAAAGAAAACATTTGCTTTTTAACTCTTGCCCCAATTTTTTTAAAAGGGGAGGATTAAAACAGTCTTTAGAAAATGCAGTAGTCCATTGCACACTTGCGGACACTTAAATCCCACTGAAACAAACTGTTCTCAAGGCACCCATGTTCTGGAATTTGGCCAAAAGTGGCAACGAAAGTTATCGTCCATCAAATGGTTAATGTTTCACTTGCTGGTTAAACATTTATACTTATTTTATTGTTCCAAAATCTTGATAAATCTGCCAGGATTCTAGCTATGATCATTAGCGTACAGATTGATAATTAACATATATGCACTTCTGCTGATAAGAGTAGTAGCACACACAGAGCAGACAATGGGACCAGAAAACATGGTATCGATGTTACCATGAATTATCCTCCTCACACTGTCAGACGATAATTGAGAAGTGTCTGAAGTATGTGGAGGAGCTGTTGTGGCATAAGGCTCACACCAAAGGGTTTGCCTAATGGTTCATAGCAAATAGCATGGCACATACACAAATACAAGCAATTTTTACAGGTAACAATGTAACAGAGCTAAGCCCAGGGCAAAGACCAAGGTTCAGAGCAGATAGTTGATCCCAAGGAAGCTAGAAGGCTTAAAGAACAATTGGCTATTTTTGCTGAAGCTAGCTTGGAGTTACAGTGACTTATCACCACTACTTGTGCCCTCACAACCATATGTGATGTAATCAGATATAATTTAAATGCAGCCTCTACATAAAATTGCAACACAAAGTAATCCTTGGTACGGATTTCTAAAGACATCATTTCCCATTCTGCCCTGTATCTGCTACAAGCCGTGCCGTTTCCATTCTACTGCAGTTCAGATTCTGCAAAAACAACTTTATTGAACTGGCTGTTAGTTGTGCCCAAATCAAACAACTTAATTAACTGCAATATTATTAAGTGATTCCACGCTATTCTTTTCTGTTGGTGGTGGGAAATCATCATCAATAACATGCTGAAAACAAACAAACAAACAAACAAACAAACAGTGAATTGCAGACTGGGGGAAAATAATGTGAGATAATGTGACACCCATGAGAACTCAAAAGATATCTTGGCTATTGTCAGGGGATGATTAGCTGCTTGTGCTTAAAATTGTGCCCCCTCAGAGTTTGTGCGGCTCCACAAACCTCTGTGTGTGACAGAGCTCCTCAGACATGTCTGCTCTAGTCACTAGTAGAGTCTGACAGTGGCTGCCTGCGGAAGCGTTTCCAGCAAAGAAGCTCCTTAACGGAAACGCGTCTCCTGGACTCACGACGTGGCAGCTTCCGGCGAATTATGGGTCTCCCTACAGTTGCTTCTGACACCTCCCCGCTATTTTCGCTGGACGTGTCTCTCACCCCTTTCTCTCCCCTGCTGTTTCCTGCCTGGGCTGCCGCGTCTCTCTCAGCATTACTGAGATCCTCCTCCAGAGACCCCTCGCTCCCCCTGCTGGTCCCTGCTTTGGCTGCTGACTCTCTCCCAGTCTCTGGGAGCCCTACCAACTCCCTTTCCTCTGATGTCTGTTCCCTGACATCCACCTCCCCTCCAGGGCCCCCTTCCCCCCCGCCCCTACTCTCTCCTCTGGGCGGTGAGGAGCTGAAACCCCGAAAAGAATCCTCTTCATCTTCAGACGTCTCGAACATTTCCCTCCATCGGTCTTCGTTCCGGCTCGCTGAATCCTCCTCCGCCTCGGAATCAGAGAACCCCTCCAACTCTTCTTCTTCGTCGGTGGTGGCGAAGTATTCCCTCCGGAACCTCGCCACTGGCTGAGGTTTACGAGGGAATCTCTGATGAAAAGTTTCTATCAAAACCTCGTCATCTACATCCTCTGCCATGACCCAGGTGTTTTCCGACTCCGGCTCCCCTTCCCACATTACCAAATACTCTACTTGATCTCCCTTCCACCTGGAATCGAGAATCTCCGCTACATGGTAGCTGTGTTCTTTTTCCTCCATAGCTGGTCCCCTATTGACCCTGCCTTCTCTGTCCCCTTTATACGGTGACAGCAACGACCTGTGGAACACTGGGTGCAGCTTCATGTGGTTCGGTAACCGGAGTCTGAAAGCCACTGGGTTGACCTGCTGCGTGACTTCAAATGGGCCCAGCCTTTTGGGTCTTAACTTCTTACAACCCCCTTTGAATGGTAACCCTTGGGTGGACAGCCACACCTGGTCCCCCACCCTAATGCTTTCCCCTTCCCTTCTGGTTTTGTCTGCCTGCCTCTTATATTCCTCCTTCGCCCTGTTTAAATTAAGTTGGAGCTGGCGATGGATCGCTTCCATTTCTTCAACGAACTGTTCTGCAGCTGGAACGCTCCAGTTCTCCCCTTCCCCCCCTGGGAAGGCTCGGGGATGACACCCGTGATTAGCCAAAAAGGGGCTCATCCCCGTGGACACGTTCTCTGCATTGTTGTAGGCAAATTCTGCCAACGCCAGCTTCTCCACCCAATCATTCTCTCTGTCATTCACATAACACCTCAAATATTGCTGGAGGACACCATTAGCTCTTTCCGCCTGCCCGTTGGTTTCTGGATGACGGGCAGTTGAGAAATTCACCTCTACATGCAATAAGCTCATGAGCTTCCTCCAGAACCTGGAAGTAAATTGTTTCCCTCGGTCAGAAACCACCCTCAAGGGGGCGCCATGCAGCCTAAACACATTTTCCACAAACAATTTAGCGGTTTCTTCCGCTGTGACTGCATGTGAGCAGGCTATAAAGTGGGCCATCTTGGTTAACAGGTCTACCACAACCATGATGGCTGTTTTCCCTCTGGACCTTGGCAGATCAGTCATGAAATCTATTGCCACTGCCTCCCATGGCCTTTCCGGCGTGGGTAGTGGTTCTAATAAACCTGCCGGTGCCCGCCTCTCCCCCTTGGCTCGTTGGCATTGGTCACACCCTCTCACATACTCCCGCACATCTTCCCTGACCTTGGGCCACCAGAATTCCCTGGTAACCAGCCACATGGTTTTGTGTTGCCCAAAATGCCCTGCTGTGGGGCTATTGTGCAGTTGCTTGAGTACCTTTTCCCTCAATTCCCCTTCAGGTATATATAACGCTCCCTTGTAGTACAACGCCCCGTTTCTCTCCTCAAAACCCCCGGGTTTGTCTCCCTCCCTCCTGAGACCCCTGAGTTTGTCCTGGGCGTATTCATCCTGCACCGTTCCCTCTACCAGTTCCCTTTGCCCCACCAATGCCGCCCCACACACCCAGCGGTCCTCGGGAATGACATGGGTCTCTTCGGGTGCACCCTCCCCCTCCAAATATTCAGGTTTGCGTGAGAGAGCGTCCGCCCTAACGTTCTCTGGGCCTGGCACGTAACAAATCTCAAAGTTAAATTTGGAGAACTCCTGGGCCCATCTCAACTGCCGTTGGTTGAGCACTCGCGCAGTTCTCCAATACTCTAGATTCTTATGGTCCGTGCACACTTGCACCTTATGTTGTGCACCAATTAGCAGGTGCCTCCATCTCCGGAAAGCCTCATGAATCGCAAGAAGTTCCCGGTCGTACACCGTGTAGTTCCTCTCGGATTTGTTCAGCTTTCGCGAAAAGAAGGCACACGGTCGCCACTCTGACTCCTCCTTCCCCGGCTGCAGAAGAAGCACCGCCCCTATGGCTCTGTCAGAAGCGTCTGTTTCGACCCTCAGCTTTTTTTGTAAATCCACATGCAGAAGTTGTTCATCAGAGGCGAAGGCCCTTTTCAGTTCCTCAAACGCTCGCTCCGCCTCCCCCGTCCAAACAAACTTCTTTTTACTGCTGAGACAGTCCGTGATGGGCGCCGTCAGGTGGGCGAAGTTTCGGATGAACTTACGATAAAAGTTTCCAAACCCTAGGAACCTCTGCACATCCTTCTTGGTTTTGGGTGTTTTCCATTCCAGCACTGCTTGAACCTTGCCGGGGTCCATGGCCAACCCCTTGTCTGACAAGCGGTACCCCAGGAATTCCACCTCCTTGGTATGAAACTGACACTTCTCCAGTTTCACCCACAGCCTGTTGGCTTGCAGCCTGCTCAACACTTCTCTGACGTCTCTCACATGTTGCTCCTCATTCTCCGAATACACCAACACGTCATCTAAGAAGGCCACGCAATTCTTGTAGAGCAAAGGCCCCAGTACGTGGTTCATGAAGGCTTGAAAACACGCGGAGCCTGTTTGTAATCCAAAAGGCATAACGAGGTATTCAAATGCCCCCAAAGGGGTGAACATGGTGGTCTTCCATTCATCCCCTTTCCTTATACGTATCAGGTTGTACGCCCCCCTTAGGTCCAGCTTTGTAAAAATCTTTCCTTTCCGCACCCTGGTCAAAATATCATCAATCCTGGGCATAGGAAAAGCCGCCGGCTCTGTCACTGCATTTAACTGCCGGAAATCACATACAAGTCTCGGCTTGTCCGTGTGCTTTTTATCCACAAAAAACACTGGGCTACCCCCCGCTGCCTTGGACTCTCTGATGAAGCCTCTCTTCAGGTTCTTGTCAATGAACTCTCGCAACTGCTGCATTTCCCTGTCTGACATGGCATACAACTTGCCTACAGGAAGCTGTGCTCCAGGGAGTAAATTGATCTGGCAATCAAAGGGCCTATGCGGGGGTAGTTGGTCAGCTTCCTTCTCGCTGAACACGTCGCTGAGATCAGCATACTGTGGTGGCACCTTCCCCTTCTCCATTACTTCAGTCCCTGCCAGGGTGGCTTGGGCCCCTGCTGACCCCTTTTCCCCCCTGCAGTGTTCTAAGCAATGTGCTGAACCGAAGGAAACCACTCTTTGATGCCAGCCCACCAGCGGATCATGTAGGGCTAGCCAGCTCATTCCCAAAATAATGGGAGCGCCTCCCAAGGTGGCCACATTAAACGCTATCAGTTCTGTGTGCCTTGCCACCCTCATTATCATTGGGACGGTCTGCAAGCTGACTCCTCCTCCCAACAGTTCCCTGCCATCGATCGTGGTCACCTGCAGGGGGTTGCTTAAAGGGATAGTCTGTATCTGGTGTTCAGCAGCAAACTCCTTGCTCATAAAATTGCAGGAGCTGCCTGAGTCCAACAGCGCCTTTATTTTTAGGGGGTGTCCATTTTGCAGCTCTAGCGACACTTCAATCACTAGAGCAGGTCGAGGAGCTTCTGGCACGGGCACTTTCACTGCTCTTTGGCCTGGCTGCAGTGCCCTGACGGTGGCAACCAGGCGTTGGCTTTTACCTGCTCCGTTTCTCCCTGCTCTCCCCCCTCAACAGCTCCCACCATCCCTTGCCATTCCTTCCTCTGGGGGCAGACTCTGGCAAAGTGGCCTGGCTGTTGGCAGAGATAGCATTTCCGGGCTCCTTTTCCCTCCTTCTTAGCCCCCTCACTGGGCTTTGAAACTGCGCGCGCGCGGGCTGTTCCGATTTCCATCGGCTCTGCCGGCGGGAAAGCTGGCTCAGGAATGTCTGGAATGCGGAACTCCTTCCAACGTTCCCCTCTCCCTTCCCGCCTCTCCAAGGCTCTTGCCTCCTGGCGCGCTCCAATGGTCAGCGCAGATTTGGTCAGCTGATCCATAGACACCGCCCTGGGGCTCCGGGACAGCTTGTCTTTCACAGCCGAAGAAAGACCTTCTTCAAATAGCATCTGAATGGGTGCCGCCGATAAATCCCACCCCAATCTGTGAATCAGCATGGTAAATTCAGTCCAGTACTCACGGACAGATCTGCTTCCCTGCTTGCAAGCCATTAGCTGTCTGCGCACCACCCCTTCCTCAATATCGCTGGAAAACATGATATCCATTGCACGAAAGAACTTCATAGTGTCCTTTAGGATATCATTGTGCGTTGCCATCAGGGGTCGAACCCAGTCTCGCGCCCCCTTCTCAAGATGCCCAATTACGAAAGCAACTCGCGATTCCTCATCAGGGAACTCATCAAACTGCACATTAAGGGCATATTGCATCTCTGTCCTAAAGGCATGGTAATCCTTGGGGTCCCCCCCAAACTTCTGCACCAATCCTGGTACCTTTCTGGGGAACTGAGTGGTTCTCCCCTTTTTGTCTGCATCCTGAGCCCTTCTCTCCTCGAGCCTCGCCGTCTGCAGCGCAAGTTGGACCTCCAGAGCTTGATACCTTTCTTCCAAGCTTGGACCAGCTCCAACCCCTGCCTCTCCGGTTCCGGCTGGGTTGCTCATGATGCTTTCTCCTGCACAGGCAGCGTACAGAGACTGTCAGACTGCTGTCAGGGGATGATTAGCTGCTTGTGCTTAAAATTGTGCCCCCTCAGAGTTTGTGCGGCTCCACAAACCTCTGTGTGTGACAGAGCTCCTCAGACATGTCTGCTCTAGTCACTAGTAGAGTCTGACAGTGGCTGCCTGCGGAAGCGTTTCCAGCAAAGAAGCTCCTTAACGGAAACGCGTCTCCTGGACTCACGACGTGGCAGCTTCCGGCGAATTATGGGTCTCCCTACAGTTGCTTCTGACACCTCCCCGCTATTTTCGCTGGACGTGTCTCTCACCCCTTTCTCTCCCCTGCTGTTTCCTGCCTGGGCTGCTGCGTCTCTCTCAGCATTACTGAGATCCTCCTCCAGAGACCCCTCGCTCCCCCTGCTGGTCCCTGCTTTGGCTGCTGACTCTCTCCCAGTCTCTGGGAGCCCTACCAACTCCCTTTCCTCTGATGTCAGTTCCCTGACAGCTATAATAAGATGCACCAGAAATTGCAGTCACTTGCGTTGGCCTTGATCTGCACCCAAATTTTGCCTTAGCCATGGGAGATTTAATTCATAATATTTACCTTAGGGTTCTGAAATCTAAGGTCACATCCACGCCATGCATTTAAAATACTCTTATTCCACTTTAAAAGTCATGGCTTCACCGACCTCCAAAAAATACTGGACATGGTAGTTTGTTAAGTGTGCTGAGAACTGAAGCTCTGTGGAGTAAACCACTGTCCTCAGGTGTGCTGACTGATGGGAGCTGTAGTCCAAACACATCGAAAGACTACCAGGTTGGCAAAGGCTGTCCTGGGAACAGAATAGCACTCACCAAAGAAAGGTGCTTGATGAAATATGAAGCCATTGAAAGGATCATGCCTCTCTGAATTCTTCAGAATTAGATGGTTGCCTTTCAACTTCATGGAGATTTACTTTGTGCATGGGTGTAGAGGGTGTGTAGTGTCTCTCCCCCCCCCCAATCAAGTAAGCAAAAATACTTAACCAAAAGTAGAAATAATCAGAATATTTGAAATTGACATGCTCGCTGACATCACAAGGATGATGTTGTGGCGCATTCTAATGACACAAGTGGCAACCTGAGTGAGCAATAGAGCCAGAGGATGAGAACAGGAGGGAGTCTCGTCCCCACCTAACATAAATCCAGGCTACACCCATGCTTCTGAGTAGACATCTATAGGGTTGCGTGTATACAGGCCCATGTAGCACAATTGTGCCTTGTGCCCATTTAATTTCTGTGATTTCAGCTGTGTGCAGTTGAAGGCTGACCAGTCAAAAAGGCACAAATTAAATGCATGCAAGGTTATCCTGGAGTGAAAAGAGCTTTGAAGAAGAAGAAGAAGAGGAAGTAGTAGTAGTAGAAGAAGAAGAGGAGGAGTTTTTTATACCCCGCCCATCTGGCTGGGTTTCCCCAGCCACTCTGGGCGGCTCCCCAACAGAATATTAAAAACACAATAAAACATCAAAAATTAAAAGCTTCCCTAAGCACTCTGCCTTGCTTATCTGGCAAGGCCTGCTCAGCCCGCTGACTCTGGAAAGGTACTACAGATACTTGTATGGGGGCAGTTCCAAGGGGGCAGTTTGAAAATATGGGGTTTTGTGTATGCGTGGAAAACCCTTGGAACCTCCATGCAAGATGCAATTGTTCTGCAGTTTAACGCATTTCCAGCACTGAAATTTGTTCGGCTACGATTGCTCCTAAGGCCACACACTTCCTGGTATCCCGCTGCTAATGCCTCTAACACAAGTATGTGTTTAGATGGTCTCCCCTTTACTTTTTGCCAATTCCAGTAAGGAGGTTCAACGAGTAACAAGGAAAAGAAGCAAGAAAGTCTTAGAAGAGTGCCAGCGGCAATCGAAGTCAGGTTGTGGGGGATAAAGGAAAAACAACCCGAAGGCGATCAACACTGAAATCTAGAATTAAGTCAAAGGTGAAATGCCAAATAGTGCATACTTTTAAAATGTAGGGTAAGAAGCAGAACTGAGTTGAGGGGCTGTTCACTTGACTCACTTGTTTTTTAAATCTCTGGTGCTTATATATCACGAAAAGCCAAGTCTGCTAACAACGTTGAAACTCATCTAACCTCCACGAAAAACCACACTCAGCTCCTGGGAAGGTTGAAAAATGTTATCATTTCTTCAGGAAAGTTTGGCTTCTTGCTTTTCCAGGCTCGATGGCTTTCCAAACGGTGTTGAGTCTGCAGTATGTTTTGGAGCCCAAACACAAAGCTATGGGGAATGAAACCTTTCCTCTGGGCAGACCCACTATGGAGAAGTTCAGCACCAAATAATTGGCATTGCAAAACTGGGTACGGGAACAATTGCCAATAAGCATAAGATCCAAGCTGTGCAAGGGCCCTGTGGGAAATAAAGATGAGCAAACTTAAATATTGAGCTTTATCTAATATTTAAGTCTCATCTAATATTTCCATTCCTTGATGGAGCCTTTCGGCGAGTTGCTCACTCTCCGAGTTGTGTCTAAGGTGTATGCAGAGGGCAAGTCAGAAACCATAGAGACCCAGAAAGAGGCAAAGGTGCACTAAGAGAACTTAGCTAGTAAGTCCTTCAGGGATCACACATGGAGTGTGTGAATAATAGCAGCAAACAAGAAGTAGCGCTCTTATCGGAAAATGCATTAAATGCTTCTTTGAGTGGATGGGGGGAAAGAGCATCAAAAGGGGCACTGCATTTGATTCAAGAGGCACATGAAGGTATAGGTGTAGGATAACAGCCTTGTGGGAAAGCATGCCTGGTTGCTTCCTGGAAGGAACTCATCTCAGTAGAGCTGTATTCTCGCCTCAGGGCACAGAAACATTCACCTTGGTATACAAAGACGGGAAAACTCCTAAGAGGACCTTCCTGGACCTTTGCTACTGGAGTTCTCTAGGGGAGGGAGGGAGGAGAACCTGTGGTCTGTGGTCCGAATCTGAACAGAACAAGATTAGACCAAAATCTAATCCAGTTTCCTGGTATCACATTGGCCAACCGGATGCCTATGGAAAGCCCACACGGAGGTCACATACCCTCCAATATTGCTCAGATGAAAATATGGAGATTTATCACTCCTCGTCAACTGACCCTCCTTGACCCCCCCATTTCCCCCTCCCCCTGAACATTTCCTATCAGAAGAAGCCACCATCGCCACCACAACAGGACACAACAGCAACAGGACACACACTGTCTACCATCCTGAGGAAACTCCTTAATCCCGGTTTTATTTAATTTTATTCTTTGGTAGATTTACGAAAAGAAAAACACATACCAATAAATAAATTTTAGAAAGGGGCAAGGTTAGATATGGACACAAAGCATTTTTTTTTTTTAAACCAAGACACCTTTTGTAGTCCCTCCTCCTCACCCTTTTCTCCAGCAGCCTCTGCGAGCTGCCCAAGGGAGGAGGCTGGCAGTGGCAGCCATGGAAGAAGAAGAAGAAGAAGAGGAAGAGTTTGGATTTGATATCCCGCTTTATCACTACCCGAAGGAGTCTCAAAGCAGCTAACATTCTCCTTTCCCTTCCTCCCCCACAACTAGCACTCTGTGAGGTGAGTGGGGCTGAGAGATTTCAAAGACGTGTGACTGGCCCAAGGTCACCCAGCAGCTGCATGTGGAGGAGCGGAGACGTGAACCCGGTTCACCAGATTACAAGTCTACTGCTCTTAACCACTACACCACACTGGAGAGGCCATGGAGAGGCAACAGGGTGCTCCCTCACAGCCGCCGCCACCACCACTGCTGCTTGGGACGAGCGCCTGCTCATCTTCCCCCCTGAGCTTGGCGGTGGCAGCACTGGTTGGAGAAAATAGGTATGTTCTGGGATCAAATCAGAAGCTGGGATGACTTTTGTAATTCCGGGACCATCCCTGGAAAATAGGGACACTAGGAAGTGTATGAGATCATGAGTGTAAAATATCACTTCTGATACTCAAGGTAGTAGTATGACTAGTTATCATGACTAGCAGCCAGTGATGGTCTTATCCTCCAGCATTTGTCTCAACTTCTTTTAAAGCCACCCAAGCAGCCATTACTACTGGCCTGTCAGGTCTCTGAATCTATCGTATGCCAATTTGCGCAAGGGCCCTGTGTCCCCATTGTCCTCTAAACTACCTAACCGATGCTCATGGCTCAGTGGGAATAACGTATTGCCTTAAGTGTGAAAGGATCCTTACAGGAGCAGAAACACCCTGTGGCTGCAGCAACTGTGCAGAACCCCTCCGGGCTGTGAGCGTGCCAAGTGGCGGCACGTGGCTGGGCAGCTTGCGCAAAAGCCATTTCATGGCACAAGTAGTTTCTAATCAAGACAGACTGCTGCAGGTTGTTCTGGCAGGCGTGTTTGCTTGCTGGCCAGCTGATGCTTCTCAATGCCGCTATTGAGAGAAGCATTTTTCACTTGCTGAGGCTTTAGAGTGGCTGGCAACTTTTCCAGCTCGATCAGGGCACTTCATCATCAAAGAAGCTCCTTGTCCCAAAGTGTACAATGCAACGTAGTGATGGTGGTGAAACACACACACACACACACCAATGCTTAGGCTCAAGAAGGATTTGCTCCTTTGAACGAGTCATAAACGTATTTCGCTTGATAAGTATCCAGCACATTTCATTCATAAAGATTTCCAAGGGCATCGGGGCCAAGAGAGGAATGGGGTTTGAAAAGGGAACCGAAGAATCTATGTATCGGAGCTTGGAAAGTTCATTTTAAAAAGGAACTAGTTCTAGTTCGGCATGTCCCCAAAGGATGCAATTCCAGTTCAGGTTTGTCCTCTTACAAAATGAGCTTGTTTGGTTCACGTTCCTTTCGCAGTTCATCCAAATGCACCTTGTCACTTCCCTCGCAGCATTCATAATGTTACGAGTTGCAGTGCTGAAGTATAAAATATACTTAAGAAGATTAAGAAAGCATCCCACACGCACAGAGATGTATATTGTGTAATTTATTTTCCAACATCATTATGATCTTTAAGCTTAAATGCCCGGAAAGTTTAAAGCATAAAAAAATGTAAGAGAATGAACTTGAAGATGAACTAGAAATAGTTCAAAGCCTTGGCATATTGGACGAACTCATGAACATCCCATGGTACAATCCAGCACCCTATTCCCCACCCCCAAAGCCAAAACGGGCATGCTGTTAACATTTGCATCTTGGGCCCTGCAGTGGCTTGATCCAGAGTTGCTAGATTGTGGTGATACAGTTCAATTCTTCCCCTTCATTCACAGATAACCCCAGCCAATATGTTGGTAAAAGGTAAAGGACCCCTGGATGGTTAAGTCCAGTCAAATGTGCAGTGGTGTCCAAACATTTTTCAAAGGGGGGCAGATTTGATGAAGTGAAGGGCCATGAGGGCCGACCAAAGTTGTTAACCTTTTTTTAGGATTGAAGTTGTTGTTGAGCTTTTTTTAGGGTTTTATCCCAGGAAGTAAACTGCCACAGGGGCTGGATTAAGCCATCCAGTGGGCTGGATTAGGCCCCAGAAACGGACCTTGGACATGCCTGGACTATCGGGTTGTGGAGCTCATCTTACTTTCAGGCCGAGGGAGCCGGCATTCGTCCACAGACAGCTTTCTGGGTCACATGGCCAGAATAACTAAATCACTTCTGGCACAACAGAAACACTGTGATGGAAACCAGAGCGCACGGAAACACCGTTTACCCTCCTGCCGCAGCGGTACCTATTTATCTACTTGCACTGGCGTGCTTTCAAACTGTTAGGTTGGCAGGAGCTGGGACAGAGCAACGGGAGCTCATTCTGTCACGGGGATTCGAACTGCCAACCTTCTGATCGGCAAGCCCAAGAGGCTCAGTGGTTTGGACCACAGCGCCACCTTGGATACCCTACCACCCATGGGATCCGACTTCCCCATGATTTGCTCTGGCATGAGGACCAGCCCACAGATGGCAACTGCATAATAATATCACAAAACTAGGACCTGCAACAAAATCCTGTAGTGTGAAGTGCTCCTTTTTAGGGTGTCCGCTACCAGCCAAACTATCTTCCAGAGTACTCCATTCCACCCCATTTTCCTCTTTCTTCCCCTGCAGCACTTGTTGGCCAGTAAGCATGTTCAGTCATAGAATCACAGAATCATTGAATTGTTGACTTGGAATGGACCCTGACAATCTTGTAGTCCAACCCCCTTCAATTCTGAAGTTTACTATACAGCGGAAAGGAGCAGCCAAGCATACTAGGACTCAATTTCTTGACTTTAAGAAAACCGACTTCATAAAACTTAGGGAAGTGCTGGGTGAGATCCCATGGACAGTAATACTAAAAGGAAAGGGAGTTCATGATGGCTGGGAGTTTGTTAAGAGGGAGATAGTAAAAGCACAACTTCAGGCAATACCAATGAGACAGAAACATGGAAGGTGCCTAAAGAAGCCAGGGTGGCTATCTAAAGAACTTTTAACTGAGTTAAGATTAAAAAAGGATGTGTACAAAAAATGGAAAAGGGGGGAAACCACCAAAGAGGAATTCAAACAAATAGCCAGCACATGTAGACACAAAGTCAGAAAAGCTAAAGCACAGAATGAACTCAGGCTTGCTAGAGAGGTTAAAAGCAACAAAAAAGGCTTTTATGGGTATGTCCGTAGCAAAAGGAAGAACAAAGAAACAGTGGGGTCACTCAGAGGAGAAGATGGTGAAATGCAATCAGGGGACACAGAAAGGGCTGAACTCCTCAAAGCCTTCTTTGCCTCAGTCTTCTCCGATAAAGAAAACAATGCCCGACCTGAAGAGTTTGGAGCAAATGATTCAGCAGAGGAAACACAGCCCAGAATAACTAAGGAGATAGTACAAGAATACTTGGCTAGTTTAGATTTATTCAAGTCTCCAGGGCCAGATGAACTGCATCCAAGAGTATTAAAAGAACTGGCAGATGTGATCTCAGAACCACTGGCAGTCATCTTTGAGAATTCCTGGAGAACAGGCGAAGTTCTGGCAGACTGGAGGAGGGCAAATGTTGTCCCTATTTTCAAAATGGGGAAAGAGAGGACCCAAATAATTACCGCCCAGTCAGTCTGACATCAATACCAGGGAAGATTCTGGAGCAGATCATTAAGCAAACAGTCTGTGAGCACCTAGAAAGGAATGCTGTGATCACCAATAGTCAGCATGGATTTCTGAAAAATAAGTCATGTCAGACTAACCTGATCTCGTTTTTTGACAGAATTACAAGCCTGGTAGATGAAGGGAACGCAGTGGATGTAGCCTACCTTGATTTCAGCAAGGCATTCGACAAGGTGCCCCATGATATTCTTGTAAAGAAGCTGGTAAAATGTGGTCTTGACTATGCAACCACTCAGTGGATTTGTAACTGGCTGACAGACCGAACCCAAAGGATGCTCATCAATGGTTCCTCTTCACCCTGGAGAAGAGTGACTAGTGGGGTGCCACAGGGTTCTGTCTTGGGCCCGGTCTTATTCAACATCTTTATCAACAACTTGGATGATGGACTCAAGGGCATCCGGATTAAATTTGCAGATGACACCAAACTGGGAGGGGTGGCTAACACCCCAGAGGACAGGATCACACTTCAAAAGGACCTTGACAGATTAGAGAACTGGGCCAAAACAAACAAGATGAATTTTAACAGGGAGAAATGTAAAGTATTGCACTTGGGCAAAAAAAATGAGAGGCACAAATACAGGATGGGTGACATCTGGCTTGAGAGCAGTACATGTGAAAAGGATCTAGGAGTCTTGGTTGACCACAAACTTGACATGAGCCAACAGTGTGACGCGGCAGCTAAAAAAGCCAATGCAATTCTGGGCTGCATCAATGGGAGTATAGCATCTAGATCAAGGGAAGTAATAGTGCCACTGTATTCTGCTCTGGTCAGACCTCACCTGGAGTACTGTGTCCAGTTCTGGGCACCACAGTTCAAGAAGGACACTGACAAACTGGAACGTGTCCAGAGGAGGGCAACCAAAATGGTCAAAGGCCTGGAAACGATGCCTTATGAGGAACGGCTAAGGGAGCTGGGCATGTTTAGCCTGGAGAAGAGGAGGTTAAGGGGTGATATGATAGCCATGTTCAAATATATAAAAGGATGTCACATAGAGGAGGGAGAAAGGTTGTTTTCTGCTGCTCCAGAGAAGCGGACGCGGAGCAATGGATCCAAACTACAAGAAAGAAGATTCCACCTAAACATTAGGAAGAACTTCCTGACAGTAAGAGCTGTTCGACAGTGGAATTTGCTGCCAAGGAGTGTGGTGGAGTCTCCTCCTTTGGAGGTCTTTAAGCAGAGGCTTGACAACCAGATGTCAGGAGTGCTCTGATGGTGTTTCCTGCTTGGCAGGGGGTTGGACTCGATGGCCCTTGTGGTCTCTTCCAACTCTATGATTCTATGATTCTATGAATACAGGAATATGCAGTTGTCCCATATGGGGATCAACCCCCCTCCCTGTTTTTATTATTTTTTGCTACTTTTGCAAACCTCCAGGGACCCCTGATCACTATTCTCAGTAGTCTCATTTTGGCTTCAATCCTGTTGGCACCCGCCAGCTAATTTCACTATTAGAAGGAGGGGCGTGGAATATTTGCTTCTTTCAGAGGCAACAGTAAGATCACAATGCATCTAAAAGAGGTCAGGCCCAAATGTGAGGAACATGCTTTACATACCAACTAGTGAGATTCCACCATCAGCCAGTGAGAAATGTGCAATTTCACTGACTTGAAATCCTGCACAGATTTATTCTTGCAGGCTAGTCCTCTTTGCATAGTGTGACATTTAAGTCTTTCAGAACCTCTAAGCACAACAGCTGGGCAATTACCAACTCTGTTTGTTGTGTCGTTTTAAGAAATGAAACTGTAATCTTCCAGCGTTTGCCCAGATAACTGTGACTGCTTCTTCTCCCATTGCTGTTCAGGAGGTTTTAGAGTGATGCCTTAACGGATTTCAGTCAAGAGAGGCAAATGAGCTTTAACCATAGTCCACCTCCAAGTATTTTGCCATAAAATAATAACAAATGACAGGAATATCCAAAGAAAATTCCCACTATTTATTTTAGGCTTCCTGAGAATGGACGGACATTATATACAAAAGTTAGGCCTTGTTGACACAAGATCTTTCTTCAGGCAATAGCTCCCAAAACTGCTTCGTCCTTGAATTTGTTTGCACTAAGCTTGCCAGGCCATAATCCAGACAACAGCCTTGTGTCCTTAGCAGTTCTGCACCTGCAAAAGATGAACAAATTTCTCTCTTATCCACACACACATCTGATTCAATTACTCACCCTCTTTCCCACTTTCTGATACACTTGTGGACAGAACAGGAAAAATGAATTTTCAAATATCATACTACAAGCGTTGCTCAGCTTACCAATGCAGGATCTCTGTGCTATTAACACAAACAATTTTCTGTTGCGCGATTGGTCAGTTAATGATGGAATTATCACTGTCTGTGCATTTCTTTAAAATCTCCTGCCACCATGTAGTTGCATATTGGGGTGGAAAAGCTTTGGGGCTTGGTGGGACAGATCTTTATCTTCCCCACCCTGGTAGACCAACTTTGTCAGGAGCACAAGGCCACCCACTTGTCAATCATCTGAGGTCATAACAGCAGATATGCAGGGAGTTCAAACCTGCTTTCTGTGGGATGTAATCCATTGGAGCAGTCAAATACAACATTCCTTGTTTCCCTAGAGTGGACACAGGCAGGGGGATGTTACCCCAGTCAGTATAATTTCCTGTTCCACTGGTCTGGAGCGTCCTCCCCCTGCATGTGACCAGGCAGATGGGTGTGACCCTGGCTGACTCCATAAAAGAGCTGAGTCACGCAGCCATCTTTCTCTTGATGCCATGCTGCGCTCCTGCAGTCATTTGGCTCTCTTGATGCAGTTCTCTTAATGTAGTTTGCTGTCTGCTGGCTCTCAGCTAGCAACACATCCCATAAGGGATGAACTCACACTGTGTTCTGTAACTGCAAGCTAAAGCCTGCCTTCAGGCATCATACTGTGAACTGAATGTGAGTAAACTTCTTGCTACTTTTAAGGAAAGACTCTTGTGTCTTTATTCTTTTAAGAATTCGGTGGTGGCGCCCGCCCTGTGGAATGCCCTCCCATTGGATGTCAAGGTGATGGACAACTACCTGACATTCAGAAGACATCTTAAGGCGGCCCTATTCAGGGAAGCTTTTAATGTATGATATTTTAGTGTTTTTTGGTTTCTGTGGAAGCCGCCCAGAGTGGCTGGGGAAACCCAGCAAGATGGGCGGGGTACAAATAATGAATTATTATTATTATTATTATTATTATTATTATTATTATTATTATTAAGAGGGATCAAACGGGACACCAGGAATAATCCAGTCTGATCAAGCCAGACTAGATTGCTTAACTAAAGAGATTCAAATGAATCTGCAAACTAGCTTCCTGCTGTATTGAGGGGAATCTACTCTGCTACATGACTCACTAGCATGAGTGAAGGAAGGATAATATTTAATCAATATATCCTCTCCTACTATCCTTAATGTTCCCACTCTTTCCCATTTCAGCAGCACCCTGTGTGACACCAAAATTTGGCGCCCCTGCCTCTCGCCTTCCATTCTAAGTCATTGTTGCGGCACCCTCTCGGCTCAAAGCCCAGTGCAGGCACACAGGTCACACTCCCCTCAATCCGCCTCTGCTTTCTGTTTCTGTGTAGGCTACTTACTCCAGCCCTGAAAACAGCAGGTGTGGAGCTGGTGGGTGTGATGTCAGAAAAGCAGTCTGGTTGGCCAAATGGAAAGACCTCGTGGGTCAAGTTTGGCCTGAAGGCTGTAGGTTCTCCACTCTTGATGTCCGTACTTATTGCTGTCTGTACTTTTTTTGCATTACCTTCTGACCTCATTGTTTACAAGCCACTTTCCCCAGTGGTATAGCGTAGCTTGCCAATGCCCAGGGCTGTATGGAGGGGTGAGTGGGTGGGAAATGGACGGACTACGCATGTGACTTCAACTGCCTAATGGTGTCTGCATCACCCAGAAAATGGCACCCACAGAGATAAGAAAAGAGTCATTCTAGAGAGGCCAGTTCCTGGTTTGCATGTAGAAGCCATTTTCAACAACAGAAGCACACAGCTGTATTGAGGCAGCACCAGGTATTGAAATTTTGCATCTCTAACAATTTTGCACCTGGGGCAACTGCCCCCTGTGCCCCCCGTGCTACATCACTGTCCTCCCCCCAAAACACACACAAACACACACACAGTCTTGCACTCAGGATAATGCTTCCTGCATCTGATGAAGTGAACTGTAGTCCAGGAAACCTCATGACCTCACAAATTCATTAGAGGCTAAGGTGCCAGAAGACGCCCTGATGTTGTTGGTACAAAGAGGTCTCCTGGTTTGTACTCCAGCGGGTGAAAAGAAGTTGTGAGCAATAGGACAGCAGAGGGATCAGAGCAGGAGAAGCTGCTTCTTTTAATGCAGAATAGGAATAATGCTTTTTACCGGTGGAGAGAGAGCAAATAAGCCCATTGAAAATAGATATCAAGCAAGAGGGATTCTGAAGACTTGTATGGGAGGTTGGAGCTGCTTCAAGTGCTATTTTTATCCATAGACATTAAGTTCTTATGGGAAGCAAAACTTTAAAGGACAGTTATAATTAGGTTACATACTGAGAAACTTATTACACTTTTGCTAAACTTTATCCCATGAGAACATAACCTAAGTGATTTTCGTATCCTGATTCAGCCATGGTCTTCACTGTTCCACACTGAATTGTGGTTTTTTTTACATGTAATCTAAAGTAGGATAAAGATGATGTTGGAACGGCTAAACACTTTAGTCGCAAAGCTTCATAGGAAGGTTTGGAAGGTTGTGGACTCCCTTTCCTTGGAGGTCTTTAAACAGTGGTCTGTCATGGATGCTTTAGCTGAGATTACTGCATTGCAGGGGGCTGGACTAGATGACCCTTGGGTCCCTTCCAACTCTATTGATTCTCTGAAATTTGTCTTGTGCCAAGCCAGACCACTGGTCCATCCAGCTCAGTATTGTCAACACTGACCGAAAGCAGATCTCCAGTGTTTCAGACGAAAGAGTTTCCTCTCAGCTGAACCTGGATATGGCAGGAATTGAACCTGGAACCCTTTGCATCGAAGAAAGATGCTCTGATCTATGATATCCCTCATGAAAGGCAGGAGGCACGGTCCTTTAAAATGAAATTATTATTATTATTATTATTATTATTATTATTATTATTTATACCCCGCCCATCTGGATGGGTTTCCCCAGCCACTCTGGGCGGCTTCCAACAGAACACTAAAATACAATAACCTATTAAACATTAAAAGCTTCCCTAAACAGGGCTGCCTTCAGATGTCTTCTAAAAGTTAGATAGTTGTTGTTCTCTTTGACATCTGGTGGGAGGGCGTTTCATAGGGCGGGTACCACTACCAAGAAGGCCCACTGCCTGGTTCCCTGTAACTTCACTTCTCACAGTGAGGGAACTGTCAGAAGGCCCTCGGCGCTGGACCTCAGTGTCCGGGCTGAACGATGGGGGTGGAGACGTTCCTTCAGGTATATTGGATCGAGGCCGTTTAGGGCTTTAAAGGTCAGCACCAACACTTTGAATTGTGCTCGGAAACGTACTGGGAGCCAGTGTAGGTCTTTGAAGACCGGTGTTTTGTGGTCTTTGCAGCCGCTCTCAGTCACCAGTCTAGCTGCTGCCAATGTTTATAGCCAGACAGGGACATTCTCCTTTATACTATATCAGATTATTCATTCCTCTAGCCTAGTACTCTCTGCTTTGACTGGCAGCAGCTCTCTGCAATTTAACTGGAGACAGCAAGGACTGAACCTGCAGGTGCTCCATTAATAACCCTCCCTATAAATGTTTAGACCAAAATCACTCCTAATATGTTCAGGGGGCTCGCTTCCAAATAAGAACACACAGGACTGCAGCCTCAAGTTATTGTTTTTTGTGCAAAATGATCCAGTGTTATATGAGCATCTACTCTCAATGTTGCTCACTAGAAAATACTCGGCACTTTATGGAATATGCAGAAATGGCAAAGCTTACCAGAAGAATAAGAAATCAAGACAACAAACTTTTTTTTTTTATATAAAAGAATGGAAATGGTTTATAGAATATTGACAGATAAATTGTAAACAGATAAGAACATGGGCAGTATTATTGTAATAACCTGTAGTTTTATGAGTATATATTTAAAGTAGATGAATAAATGAGCAAATTAAGTTAATTTGGCTTTGCAGAAGATATTAAGAATAAATTTAAGGAACCGCAGAAAGAGGGGGACGGTAGTCAAGTTTTGAAATGTTGAAATGATTGTAAAATTAGTGAAGTATATAAACTGAAAAGCATAAATAAAATTAAAGAAGAAAGGAAAAAAGAAATTCTCGGCGGTGGTAAAATGCTTTAGGTTCACTATCATTCATTAATTCCTACCCTGAACGCCTGGAGTGTTTAAACAATCAGATGAACAGAGTGAAATGTTTGCATGATGATGCCCTGTATTTCCACTCACCTCCATACATGGATCCCTAATGAATGAACTGACGTATGGATAGGAACACTCTGCCAATGAAAGATGTGAGTTCACAGGCCACCCGCAGGTTTTCCAACCTGGAAGCATGTTCAGAAGAGAGAAGACGCTGTTGCTGGGAGTGTGGCCAAACAGCTTATATAAGAAACATCATTATAGAGAGACTGGGCCAAGCCGTTGGCCATCCCAGAGAGCACTATTCTTACAGGCAATGTTTAGAGACAAACCACAACATGAGGAGCCTGGTAGAGGAACCAACTAGGCAGGATTCAGGGAGCGTCATCGCCAGGCAAATAAAAGAATCTGAAAGCCCTCTCTAGCCACAACCAAGGTGCTCGGAGCACTTATATGGGAGTCTGCAACCAAACCTACCTCGAAGGATTGATGCAAGAATAAAATAGAGAGGCGGAGAACCATATATGCCATCTTGAGCTCCTGGGAGGAAAGTTGGGATAGTAATGTAATATAATATTGTTAATAATAATAATTTGCAAGAGGCATGACCTGGAACATTTCTATGCAAAATTCAATCTTGAGATTTCAGCCATTAGGGTATGTGGCTGTTTAGCATGCTTTTAAATATTTAGACGCATTTTATTTTTATTTTTAATTGCATTGTTTTATCACTTTGGTGTTTGGTGCCCTGGGCTATTTTTGGAGGGAAGGTGGGCTATAATTTTAATAAATAAACGAACCGGGCTTTTAAAATGGGCTCATATTGGTGTTCCATAACGGTGGTACTAAGAGGAGGAGAGAGAGCTTCCTGCCGCCGTTGTCTGGAGTGGCCCTGAGAGGTCCTCCCTTTCAAACAATTATTTCACAGCCTTTAGGTGGGGCCCCTGCCCTTGAGAGCTGGTTGCAAGGCTGAGCGATGCCTCCAGCCCAGCTCCCTGAGGCTGAGTACACATGACAAATTACCGTAGTAAGATGATTCTCCATTTTTTACACCAATAAGGGCATCGACCCAGAGCAAAAGGAACATCATAGCCGGTGTAAATTAGGTTAGCATTGAGTTGGCGAAAGGATTTTGCAATTGCCCTTCCTACCCCTTGCGGTATTTGCATCAGGCATAATGAAGACAGTGAAGTTAATTCTGCCAGGCTCCCCGGTCTTATATTATTGCTTCGCCTAAGGGGCACACACTGCAAACACACACATCAGAGACTAATCCCCAGGCTAAGGTTGCCAGATCAAATTTCAGTAACAAGGGATGCTCGGGAGCTTTGGACTCAGAAGAAGTAAGGGACAGCTATTGTATTTGATGCTAGTACCAAAGCGTGGAACACCCAGGGAGGTTTGGTAGGAAGCGCTATAGCTTAGTGGGAAAGCAAAACAGAAAGTCCCGGGTTCAGGCACTGACACCTCCTGTTGAAAATGATCAGGTAGCAAGCAATGGGGAAGCAGGAAGAGATGCTGCCAGTCCAAGCACACAATACAAGGTGAGGTTAGATAGGCAAACAATCTGACCTGGCAAAAGCAGATCCCCATGATCAGCAGGGCCAAGATGTTTTGAAGCAAGAGATATCCGGCAACTCTAAACTAAAGCTAGGCACTGGGTTGTAGATTGGCCGAGGAGAAAAGCATAGGGCCACAGGTAGGCAGAGTTCAGGGAGTTAGCTTACAGGAGGAGGAGGGCTCTGCACCCACACAATTTAAAGGTAAAGGGACCCCTGACTATTAGGTCCAGTCGTGGCCGACTCTGTGGTTGCAGCGCTCATCTCGCTTTATTGGCCGAGGGAGCCGGCATACGGCTTCTGGGTCATGTGGCCAGCATGACTAAGCCGCTTCTGGCGAACCAGAGCAGTGCACGGAAACACCGTTTACCTTCCCGCCGGAGCGGTACCTATTTATCTACTTGCACTTTGACGTGCTTTTGAGCTGCTAGGTTGGCAGTAGCAGGGACCGAGCAATGGGAACTCACCCCGTCGAGGGGATTTGAACTGCCGACCTTCTGATTGGTAAGTCCTAGGCTCTGTGGTTTAACCCACACGCCACCTGCGTCCCTTACCCACACAATATATTTGCTGATAAAAATGGACCTACTTCCCTTTTCTGTGTCAATGGGACCCAAATCTATTGTTGCATTTAGTCTTGCCTTAAGAGTTATTAACTTTTGCATCTTGCTCCTCTTAGTTAGTGTGTTGCATGGCAGTTCTAGGCTGGGACTAGGGAGCTCCAGGCCCAAGCCTTGGCTTTGCTACAAAGCTCATTACATCACACGGTTGTTGTGAGGATAAAATGGCAGGGGGAGGAATCGTGTTCCTTGCTCAGGCATCCTTTGAGCAGAGATGAGAGAGATATATAAAAGTAAATAAATAAATTAGGCTAAATTGCTGAGACTGTAACTGCAGGGGATGGGAGTTGAAAAAGTTTTGCCTGGTCTCTGAGCGGTGTTTGGTAAGGAAGACACACACACACACACACACACACACACACACAGAGAGAGAGAGAGAACTAGTTGGATTCTGCAGTGCTCTTAACTGAATGGATTTTTTTTTTTATTCTTAAAATATGTTAATGGGAAGGAGAACTTGCCTGTGTGCTTGCTGTTGTGCCTTTGTAATGCCAGTACAGTGATACAGAGATGATTTACAAAGATGACCCAAATCTTCCCATGCTCCAAAGGAAACGGACCTTGGAAAGTCCAGCCTGACCTTCAGGGAAGGTGGCCATGAAGCAAGGAAAATGGTAACAGTTGCCAAATAGCAAAAAATAATCCTGGGTTGTTACTTAAACTGGACATCTAGCTGAAGGGAAGGATGCACATGTGATAAATAGCAGGACTCAGTTATGGAGGACACAAGTCTCCCTCAGTATCTTAAAGAAGCAAACAAACCACTGGTCAACCCTCAGCAAGGGTTATCCCCACCAGCGGCATAGCGTGGGTTGTCAGCACCCGGGGCAAGGCAAGTAATTTGCGCCCCCTAACTCGGGGCAAGGCAAGTAATTTGCGCCCCCTAACCTGGGGCAAGGCAAGTAATTTGCGCCCCCTAACCCGGGGCAAGGCAAGTAATTTGCGCCCCCTAACCTGCCGCCGCTGCCAGCTTCTTGCTGCTGCCTGGTCTGGTTCTCTCCCACGCTCAGCGCTGCGCTGGGCGGCCGCTGCACTGTCCCTCCCCCAGATAGTCCCTCGCTCTCTCTCCACACCGCACGCCTGGCACCCACCCCCTCCACAGTGGGCGGCGACCCAGCGGCTCGGATAGGATTTGCACAGCCAGCACTGCAGTGAGAGAGAGTGAGTGAGCCAGAGAGCTGCGAGTGTGAGCGCGCGCCCCCCAGATGTTGCACCCGGTGCGGCCAGCCCCCCCTGCACCCCCCACGCTACGCCACTGATCCCCACACCATCCTTTGGAAGATGGCATGCAATTTGCGCCACTGGGCAAGTGTCGAGAGAATCAAGTGTGGACCCCTGCATAGACAAAAGCTGGAAGGTTTTGTGCAGTTCACAAATCGATCTGCAATCTGCGAAAAGATGTGCATTTATGACCAGCAGTTCCCTTAAGTGTGACTGTTGTGAATGCAGGAGAGACCATGGAAGAGAAATCCATTTGTCCTAATCTAGCACCCAACCTGCAGCATACAGTCACATCGTGGCACAGAGTCAGACGTAGACTGCTGCCTAGACCAAGCATGAAACTGCACCAGGGGGTTCTATATGTATCGCAGTGGGCACTGGAATGGCACCATCTCACACTTGAGACATAGCTCATGGCATACTTGACCAAAGGTTGAGTTCCACTCTTCTAGGCAGCTTGGAGAATTCATTACAGATGGATTTAAGGAAAAGCCCATTCATGATTCATGTATATATATTTTTTAAAGCCCCAAAGGTAGCTTTGTCTTACAGCCAACTTGAAAAAGTGCCCGATTCAGTAGTTTGGGGATCACAACAATATTAACATTTACAGTCCACTCAGCAGTAAGCCCCATTGAGTTCCATGGGACTTCTATGTACAGTACATGAGTGCAGGGCTGTAAGGAACCTTTAATATTCATTTTCTATTTTCTCTTCTTGATGACTGTAGAGCTGGGATGGGGAACTTGTGACCTTCCAGATGTTGTTGGACTCCAACTCCCATAAGCCTCAGCAGCATTGCCAATGGTCAGGGATGATGGGAGTTGTAGTCCAGTAACATCTGGAAGGCACAGGTTTATCCTTCTAATGTGCTCTGCCAAGTTTCCCAGACTCTTCTTTTAAACAGGGGATCTTCTGTTACGGTTTTGTCTGTTCCACAGAATATTCCAGAGCTGGAATTTCCTGCAATAAGAGAAATGTTATATCCTCCCAAATTCTCACCTTCTTTTTTTGCTAAAATCAGGCCCACAAAACAACCCCCTGATGCTTAGAGAATGTATTCTCCTTTCGCTTGCCCAGAACGTCTCTCTTCCTCAAGCCTGCCTGCTCTAATCTTTCCAGCTAATTAGCTCTTTGTTTCTGATATCTAGCACGTTTGCCTCCTTTTCGATTATTACAGTGATGTCAGCAAATCTAATCAATCAGTGATTGATTTGAGGCAGAAGCAGCTGAGCTTTGCCTTTGGTGCAGCAAATCTAGCGATAGCAGAAGGTTACTGGCAATCCTGATTATCTAAATCTCTACCAGCTTGAATCTGAGGATCAGAGAGCATCATTTTCAAAGTGAAATAGGATCAGTGCCAGCACAAGGGTACCACTCACATACGCTCAAGTGCTTCACATGGAGACATTCTCGTACACAACAGGGGCCTTTTCATAACAACAAACACCACTACCCCACTCCCCAAATGCCACATTGCCGAAGTCTCTTATCTCTGCCGGCTGCGTGCTAAATGGACTGAAATAGTTTACTTATAAATCATGTTTTAATAGAACGTTTACATCTCACAAAGGATCTTGTTATTTGGAGATATCCTTTTGGAGCTCCTTGCAATCCCCCCTTTCTTAATCACTGGCACAACAACAATGTGACACAAATGTAGCACACAATACAACTTTTGCCATTTATAGCACCAGACCTTCCAAGTGTCCCTATTTTCCAGGGACAGTCCCAGATTTAAAGAAGCCATCCAGGTTTCTGATTTGATCCCAGAATGGCCCGCTTTTCCTTAGGACATCCCTATTTTCATCAGAGAAATGTTGGAGGGTATGGAGTTATGCAACCCTTGAGCCAAGGAGATAAGCAACTATACAGGCTTTAGAAGACATCTGAAAATAGTCCTGTATAGGGAAGTTTTTTAAAAAAAATATGTTTAATGTTTTTATATGTATATGTTGGAAGCTGCCCAGAGTGGCTGGGGCAACCCAGTCAGATGGGTGAGGTATAAATAATAAAAGTATAATAACAATTATTATTATGGAATAGGAGAAATGTTGGGGGTTATGTAGCTCCAGGATCAAGCACTTTATAACTCCAACCCAACCCGTAACCCAGCCATATCTGGCGCTGCTTCTGGATGTGGCAGATGTGTGGAAGAATGCAGATTTTGCTGGGGAAACGTGCCTTTAATGACACAGAAACTGTTCCTGAAGCCAGACCTAAGAATCAGAACAAGCAGGCCTTGGATGCATTTATATAGACTTTGTTAAAGTGTCACTGTCACCTACCCTAGCAAGAACTAGTCAGCTGTCAAGCTTAAGTACTGCTGTAGCCTTTTCCTCACGCTCAGCGATTAAAGTGCAATTCAAACTAAGCTTAAAGGGCTATTGTAGCCTGTTAACCACAGTGTACGAATAAAGTGTAGCGTGATAATGATCACATTGCTCCCCCTCCCAGTCTTCCCTCAGACATGCATCAGCTATGAATAAAAGTGATGCTTGCTTGCTTTGCTAATACACTTGGAAGAAGCCCTTTGTGATCTCTGGGCTGACATTTGCAGAGCCTAGAGACAGCACACACTACTTAACATGGCTTGCATGAATGTACCAGGACAGAATAATCTGAAGGAGTAACTCGATAGCATGTTAATGAAGGATCTGACAGAATAAGGAGCAGGGAGGCTTGATTTAAATCATGATTTAAATCACCAAGAAAGAAGGCCAATTTAAATAATGCATTCAAATCAACTTTTCCTTTCTGTAACTCACGTATTTCTCAAACAAACACACATGCTAATTGGTTGCTATAACAATTAAAAGATATCTCTGTGCAACTTCATAGAGCTTTTATGCTACCCATGAGCATAATACAGAATCTCTGGTTGTGCAGCCCACATGCCTCTCGTAGTGCAGAATTTGTAAGCTTTAAGGGGGGAAGAAAGCGTTTCTGTTTGGCCCTCTGTATCTGCGGTGAATGGGTAAGGACTCTAAGTAAGATTGCTTGGGGCCAAACTAAATGTGAGGATAGGGGTTTGATAGACCAGAACAGGTGTATTGCTGCTCCATGTTCCTCCCTTACAACGCCTAGATACAACGTCATCACATTGTAAGTTGCGTTGTACTACCAAAGGTTCTCCTGGTGTTGATGGACTACAACTCCCATCACGCCTGATCAATCAATGGCCATGCTGGCTGGGGCTGATGGGAGTTAGAGTCCAACAACACTGGACTCCTGAAATAGACAGTTCTGAGTCTGTTGTACCACCTTCAGGCACACTCAGCAGCAACAGAACTGAAAAGAGTTGAAGGAGACTCTCTGCATTCCTGTGTTATTGATTCTGATAGCAGCTGCTACCATCACCCAGAAGCCTCTAAAGAGGTGGTGGCTGTTTCACAGGTTGCTGGGTGAGCCAGATCTACCTCTCCTTGTGGAAAACAGGTCAGGGATCAGACTCAGGTAGCTTAATTAAGACATGGAGCATTTTTCAAGGCTAGAAGAACAGTCTGTTACCATAGCTGTCAACCTTACCTTTTTTCCGGGAAATTCCCTTATTCCAGTGCCATTTCCTGCTGCTTCCCGCTGCTATACTGGTTTGTTAGATATCCCGTAGACTGTACCCAGGACAGGTGAGGCTGCTGATCCCTTATTTTCAAATCTGAAAGTTGACAGCTATGGTCTGTTACAGTTCTTCTTTCACTATATAACCAGCTTTGGGGAGCCTAGTTCTTGCCAGAGTAGTGGTAAGAGCAGCTTTTGCTATTGCAGTGATGTATGTGTAGTTCTTTAGATAGTTTTGTGTTCGGTCAGCATTTTGGTGTGTGCTGCTGTTTGCCAAGTCAAAAGTTCAATAATAAATGATGCTGTGAAGCTCAAGAATCTTTTCCTGTGGCTCCTGGTCCAGCAGGCATGCAGTTTTGTTGGAAATGGTATTTTTTTACAAGCACAGACCGTTGGGCAGCCTCAGCACACAGGGCTGTTCTCCTTTTCACAGTTACCTCTTTCATCTTGACTCTAAAGTTCTGATCTTTCTTTCTTTCTTTCTTTCTTTCTTCTTTCTCTCAAAATGGTAAATTAGCCAAGCTGTCTAAAGCCCTGGCTTTTGCGAAGACAATGCAGCAATCTGCTGTTTTTAGGTTTCTGCAGCATCAGCATGCCATTTATCATAGACAAAACACAGAGCTCCAAATTCAGATTTGGCAGGTATGGTCATCCTTCTGCTCTAGTTAAAAATACCATTTTACTCCAGTAGCTCCCAGGGCGCCCTCTAAAATGCATCTTCTACCTTTAAAAAAAAAAATGCTCTCACTGCAGCAGAGAAATGCATAACATGGTCTTGAGGCTGAGCCAATTCCAGCTTCATGTAGTCCTTTTCCATCCAAGGTAAATAGCAAGGCTGAAAGAAACATGGAATGCCTGCAGCTGCTGGTTAAGGCTGACGTAGGCTTAATTTATGTGAAGATAGGCAAGGCGCGTTGCGTGTGTATTGGAGAGAAAGAGAGATTGCCCTCTTGTCAATTGTTTTTTGCCTCTCCATTTAGATCAGGAATGGCTGGATCCTGACTTCCCTGACCATTTGGACAGGTAAGTGGAGCCTCCCACTTCTCAGTCACCTGCCAGGAAACTCCATATAAAGCATGTTGTAGATTTTCTTTGGCTCCCAGGTACATAACTGCGCAGTGCACAATTCACAGGATTCATTCCTCACACTTGCCGCGGGCACCTGCTCACAGCTTCACAGGGACAACAAGGGTGATTGAAGGTCAGAGTGGCCAGACAGGTACAAGGTATTTTGCTGCCTGAGGCGGGGCAACCAATGGTGTCCCTCCACACACATATACAAACAGGTCAAGGTGTGTAGTAGGTCAAGGTCAGTCAAATTGTGGTGGCTCCTGAGGCAGAAAACTGCACAAGGGCCTCTTCCCATCCCTGGCAGTAAACATATAATATTAATAAATGAAACAGCTAACCATTTGTTCCCCACACAAAATCAGCTGCCTGAGCCAGACATCTCACCATGTTAAATGATAGGGCCAGCTCCAATAAGTATGCCTAACCATTTCCTCATTGTCTTCCATGCTCTTGTGGTATTGCACTAGGAGTACCTGCAAAATTCAGTACCTGAATTTTTCATAGCTGATTATTCAGGTACATTGGGAGAAAAATCTGCATTCTTCTCCAGTTGGGTGATGATGAAGTTTCATGATAGCATGTAGCTCAGTGCACTTAAAAAAAAAAAAATCCCAACAAGGATTCTGGTCTCATTGTAGCCCTGCAGTCCCCATGCTTTCTTAGTGGAAGTTTGTGGCCATGAAAGAGGTTTCCAGCTGGTTTAAATTCCTGCAGATACTTGGGATCCTTTCATAAAGTATATTGGCAAACGTATCCTGGTATTGATCCTGCCTCTTGTGAATGGGAAGCTATGGAGAAATGCATGTGTGCATATTCGTTACTGCTTCAATGTCTTGCAACACAAGTGTGAACTGAAAGAGGAAATTGGGTAATGTGACTCCAAAGTTTGCTGTGATAGTTTATCATTGTAAGAGAAAATGCTAAAAATATGTGTGTGTTTTAGCAACCCAGTATACATCTATAGCCTCCTTCTATGAGAACTGCTGCTCCTTTCTCCCTCTTTTTTTAAACCTGAAAAGCATTTCAAAAATTTGTTTACAGGGTGGCTGTGCAGACTGAAAGGTATGCATGGGGCATCTCTACCTAGGAAGGAACATATGCTACTCTGATGCAAATCGGTGTCATGGGTTTGTAGCCGCAGTCCTTCAGTCATCTAACAATTCCTCTTGACCTGGAGAAAGGAAGTCTGAGTTTACCACAGGTAGGTGGTTGTGCCAATGATACAACCTTTGTTGGTCAGTCCCACACAGACCCATGAGAACCAATGTCAGCTGAAGCACCCTGCTTGTCAGAACGGTGGATCCGAAGCAGTAAAATAGCACTTGTGGCAACTGAAACATAGGACCTGTTTTTTGAGCTTTCGTTCTGACTTGTTGGCAAGGAGGCTATGCAAGAAGCCTTCATCCTGAATTCATCCCGTTTTGCTTCTGTGGTAGTTATATGTCTTCCCATTAGCAATTCATTCACCCCACACTTTCCAGTAAGTTTTTCATAAATGTAAGGCAAGGATTGTTTTGCATGGGGGGTGGCCTTCTTGAGCCCCATGTGCATTGGTGGAGCATGCGTAAACCTGCCCTGCCCCTTTTTTCCGGCTGCTTCCAGGCTCTGGTGATGTGCAGGTGCACAGTCGCAGGTCAACTAGACGCACATAAATTGGTCGTTGCCTGTCTTGTATGAAGCAACCCCCCCCTTTATTGCTCTTTGTCTGCTACCAATTTAATTAGGTGACCCTGAGAAGGGGCATTTCCCTCCCTCTGTCCCCTTTCTTTGGGGCCTCTGGTCCTCCAGATATGGTGCCCTTTAATTCCCATCATCTCTGGCCATTGACCATTGCTGATGGAAGTTGTAGCTCAGATGGGCTTAAGCTTCCCTGCTCCTGGTCTACCCACATCCACTATTGTACCAGCTTCTGTCATTTCCCTGTCACGCCTTTTAATGCTAAACTTTAACACCTGAAACCCTATAGTGCTTCCTCATATGGAAGGTGCTTCTTGCTCACGCACTGAGATCCCAACACGGCAACCAGCATTTATGGTTCATGAACTAATTAAAGTAAAGGTAAAGGGACCCGGTTAAAGCGATGGTTTGCCTAGTAGTGATGTATGGAAGTGACAGCTGGACCATAAAGAAAGCTGACCGCCGAAGAATTGATGCTTTTGAATTATGGTGCTGGAGGAGACTCTTGAGAGTCCCATGGACTGCAAGAAGATCAAATTTCTCCACTCTGAAGGAAATCAGCCCTGAGTGCTCACTGGAAGGACAGATCGTGAAGCTGAGGCTCCAATACTTTGGCCACCTCATGAGAAGAGAAGACTCCCTGGAAAAGACCCTGATGTTGGGAAAGATGGAGGGCACAAGGAGAAGGGGAAGACAGAGGACGAGATGGTTGGATAGCGTTCTCGAAGCTACCAGCATGAGTCTGACCAAACTGCGGGAGGCAGTGGAAGACAGGAGTGCCTGGCGTGCTCTGGTCCGTGGGTCACAAAGAGTCGGACACGACTAAACAACTAAACAACAACAAAGGGACCCCTGGCCGTTAGGTCCAGTCGTGACCGACTCTGGGGTTGTGGCGCTCATCTCGCTTTATTGGCCGAGGAAGCCGGCGTACCGCTTCCGGATCATGTGGCCAGCATGACTAAGTCGCTTCTGGTGAACCAGAGCAGCGCACGGAAACGCCGTTTACCTTCCCGCCCGAGCGGTACCTATTTATCTACTTGCACTTTGACGTGCTTTCGAACTGCTAGGTGGGCAGGAGCAGGGACCGAGTAATGGGAGCTCACCCCGTTGCGGGGATTCGAACCGCCAACCTTCTGATCGGCAAGTCCTAGGCCCTGTGGTTTAACCCACAGCGCCACCTGCGTCCCTTATGACCTAATTGCTAAGCAGCAATTAGCATAAAATGTAAGGGAGAACTCTAGTTGTGCTGCAGACCCCAGTTTCTCTAGGGAATAGCTAGGCCTGCATATCCTATATTGCAACATCTCCTGCCCTCCAAAGTATGTGAAGATAAGCTGCACCTTTTGTGCACCGGAGGAACAAAGGCTGTTCTCACACCTTCCGTCAGGAAGATGGCCGTTAAGTCAGTCAGGAAAGGGATCTAAGAAGCAGAGAACCCATGACAATTCCCGCAGATCGTTCGGTAATTATATACTTACAGTTGGTGTGGGGGAGGCATAAAATCATTAACGTGGAAAAAAGTTCGTTTAGCTGCAGATTGGTTTCAGACTCTGATATATACTGTGCACACAACCCTTGTTTCCTTATTCAGTATAAACCACCCGTCTGCTAGGCGGGCCCGAACTCAGAACTCTGATTGTCTCATGGCCTGGAACAAATAGAGAAAGGTCCGAGACTCCAATCAAATATAATGGAGCTTGACAGCGTTTGCATCACCTTTCCATCCTCAAGGAATTTCCTAGCATTTATGGGAACGGAATAGGAACTGCTAGGGTAGGGGCCCTAGAGGCAAAGGCAACCTGACAAGGCCTGTCATTCCCTCCTTCTTCATTTCCTTCTTTCCTGTGGCAGCTGCTTTGCTAACCCTGGGGTTGTCGTGGATTGACTCTACCAGTTCCAATGGTCACCAGCCCGCAATGAGATTATGAAGACCTGAGACGTCTGGGAAGAGTTCCAAAAGGAGCTCTCCAAACCGGATGAACTGGCAACAAATCGGCAAATGTAGAGCATGAGACTCTTACTCTCCAGGTAATGGGTTCAAGTCTCATGTTGGGTAAAAGATTCCTGCATTGCAGGGGGTTGGAATAGATGACTCTCCTGGTCCCTTCCAATTCTATAATTCGATGATTCCATACCATATATTTGAAGCACATCCAACACACATTTAAAGCACGTGACATCCCTCAGGAACCCTGGGAACCGTAGTGTGTTAAGGGTGCTGGGAACTGTAGCTCTGTGAGGGGGAAACTACAGTTCCCATGATTCTTAGGGGGGAAATGATGTGCTTTCAGTGCCCTTGAGTCACGCACACCAGTGGCAAAACCTACCAGCTTCAAATACTCACTCTGAGCTAGGAATAAGCAAAAGAGAAAATCTCAGGGGTCAATAACTCAATGAAAACATTGACCCCGTGTGCAGCGGCTGTGAAAAAGCAAATTCCATGCTAGGGATCATTAAGAAAGGGACCAGATATAAAACTGCCATGCCGTAATGTCTTTATATAAATCTATGGAGCAGCAATCCGGGGAGCACGGTGTATAGTTCCAAACACACTGTCTAAAATAAAAATATTGCAGAGCTGGAAAACGGTTTAGTAAAGGATAGGAGCAGTCCCTTCAAGAGGGACAGCAAACATTTTTTAGGCTTTTTAGTTCAGAAAATAGATTGCAGAGTAGTGGGGATATCAAATGTCAAGGGGCTTAGAAGCCTCTTTTAGGACAGAAGAAAAGGAGCCTGTCACATCAGCCCTTGTGATTGACAGACAGTATGAAGCCTGGTGATTGGTCAGGTCTTGTGTATACATTGACTGGCCAGCCTATTGGCTCAACTTCAGGGTCAGCCTCAAGTTTCAATCTCCATCACCAAGTGACCTCAGGGTTCCATCTAGGTCAATATTTGGGGAGAGCCACTAATGGCCTTGATTTGGCCCTTACACAGGCCCAGGGTATGTATTGAAACCTGAAAGGTGGAAAAGCCATGCTACAACCACGGAAGTCTCCTTTCAGTTTCTCAGAATAGTTGTGTTGAAAGTGAATTCCCACATGCAATTCATCGCTTACTGGCTGTAATGGGAGCATGAGGCCATGTATGGTGATGCCATTGCAGATCAATCGCCATGGGCAGAAAATGCAATTCCATTTCATACCTTCTGTGATGAGTCATTGAGTGACGAGATATTGAATGATGTCTGTGCTTGTATAAATGATCCCTGACTCATGCCTCAGAGATAAAGAAGCAGTCCTTGCTGATTCAGCCACTCCCTGCCCTCCATCAGATACATTTTTGCCCTTGTGTACAAGTTATAAGTTAAGAAAGGGTCAAATATCTTTGTGTTTTGAGCGAATAAACTAGCTGTGTTTCTTCTAGATGGTAAACCTCATGCGGCCCTCCACTTCATTCTCTCTGGCCCTCAGAGCTCTCGCCAGGCCACACCCACTCACTCGTCCTTTTTTCTCAGGCCACACCTCTCATTAGCTCTGCTTTGCACTATCATTGATGCTTTTGCCTGTCTGATAACGCTTCCAGCTTGCCTGGTGGCGAGATGGGTGTGGGTAAACTGTCATTTGTTGCTCCACCCACTTTTGCTTATGGTGCCGCCCACCATTGGCATGCGAACCCAGGAAGGTTGCCTAGAATGCAGTTTCCTTATCCCTGCTTTAGACCCACCACTTGTTTGCCAAGAGCAGAAATGGGATTTGGAGGACCCTTGAGTAAGATGTTCCTGGTGAGGCCTCCTCCAGGGCCTGGGCCCACCTCCTGCACACTGTCACCAGCATTGGCCATTGGCCTCTGCACGCTTGGTCCATTCCATGCCATTACTCAAGGGCAGAGGGGGGCAAGATGAGCAGAGCTAGCTCTTGCTTCTCCTTGCTCCTGTTACTGCTTGTGTGCTGAGAGGAGCAGGTGTCTGGGCTGAACGGTGGGGGGGGTGGAGATGCTCCTTCAGGTATACTGGGCCGAAGCCATTTAGGGCTTTAAAGGTCAGCACCAGCACTTTGAATTGTGCTCAGAAATGTACTGGGAGCCAATGAAGATAAATAAATAAGGCAAATAAATAAGTAACGTTGCCTAAATTGCTGGTGGTAGATACTTATTCCCCCAGCATAGCTTCTGAGACTGGGTTAAAATTTGACGCTGGAATTATAAACACACACACACACACACAGTTCCATGTAGAAATCCCAGTCTCTATTTAAATGTAATTATTTCCCCCCTGGGGGATTAAATCTAGGCCAGCTTTAGAGTGAAAATGGATTTTCTCTCCGGTTCGCAAACACCTACTGCCCTGGCAGCTTGCATGGCGAAGGTGCTGCTAGGAAAGCATTTCTGTGATTAACCAAGGCAGATGGAACTAGAAACAACACCACAAACATGTTGCTCCTAAATGAAGAAGCGGGTGAGCAAAACCAAATCGGAGGAGGAGCTGACGTAAGCAGTGCAGCAATGATAGAAACTGTCTGCCAGGACCATACAGGCATGGCGAGGAAGGGCCATTCTCATTTACACAGGACAATCAACAGCCTTGCTGAATCAAGGTAAAAGACCATCTAGTCTAGCATCCTGTCCTCCCAGGGACCAACTCAATACCTATGCAGGGCTGGAGTGCAACAGTTTCCCCTCACCGAGCTACACTTCCCAGCACCCTTAACAAACTACAGTTCCCAAGATTCTTGGGAGTGAGGAAATGTGCTTTAAATGTACGATGCGTGCACAGCCTATACGGATTGTCCGTTGGAGTATTTAAGCCACATTTCCACTGATGCTCAACATGTATATGTGAAAAGAAACGCCAAAATCACAAGAGGCTAACAAGTGACTTCCTTCCAAAGCAAGGATGGAAAACCTTTTTCAACCTGAATCTAAAAGGAATAAAAGCTCGGAAAGTGTCAGGTGCCTGGGATGTCTTATCAATCGGATAAATGTGGGGAGTGAAAGTTGGAAAGTGGGGGGAAACGGACAAAAAATGTCAAGGAAAAAATGCAGACCTTTGGGAAATGACTAGTGGTAGATATGGTAGCCCCCAATTTACTTAAGGGATAAACGATGCAGCATTTTATAGGACTTTGTATCCATAACTTGCTTTTTTTCTGTTTAGTGACGCAGTAGCCTTATGGGCTCATAATTTCCAACTTACGTCAAAAGTTGTATGTTGTATGCAGATTCTTGGTCTGCCTACTTCATTAATTCTTCCTCACAGGCAGAGATAATTCCAAACCTTAAATGCTTAGCAGGCAGTTGAGTGTTATATAACTCTCAAGATGCCCCTAAAGTTCCTGCATGTGGTAAAATCAACTGTTCCATATTTACCACTTGGCCCAAAGTGAAGTGAAGTGTGTATTTGGAACTCTTGTTTATACCAGCTCAGGCGATTTGTCTAACTTCCCCAGTTCTGTCCACTCTGAATAGCAGCCGTGCCTGAGGGGCTCAATCTGAGAGGTATTTACATTACCTACTGCCTGGTTATTTTCTTTTTACAAAAACAAATTGGAGAGGTCAAGTATCAAACTGGAAATTTCTAACATGGAGCTGCAGATTCTTTCCTGAAATGCAAGTGAGACAGAATGGCTTACAACAGGGTGATGCATGTATTTATTCCTGCCTTCTTGGATCGGAACAGAATCCTCTCTAGTCCATCACGTGGTCTATCACAGTGGTCAACAAGGTGCTTTGAGAAGGTTCACAAATCAGGCAAGGAGGAAATAGCGTTTTTCATAATCAGATACACAAGTGAGAGCTTCATCAAAATGTTGTCACGCCCCCTACCATGTAACAGGAACTCTGGTCCAGGGTTCCAGCAACTCATTCCCTCCAAGCAGGAAAGCCCACGCCCCCACTTCAAGTTTTCTCTCTTTTCCAATGGACACTCCGTATTTCATGGCCACAGAGTTTGCCCAGTCCTCATTGGGCTGTCCCCCCAACCCCCCCAAAGTTTTCTGGAGTGCTTTGACAAACCATAGGTTTCGCCAGAGCTTGCTGATACCCCTCCTTATTCCAGTTTTGATGCTGCGTTTCTGTTGGCGCCTGAGTTCACTGTTAGAGAGACTGATACTGCCTTTGAACATGAAGGTTCTGTTTACCTTTCATGGTTAGAACCCACAAAACCAGCTGTGGCCTAATCATTTTAGAAGGTATTCTAACCAGTAAAGGCTGGCAGCTTGGTCCAGATGGGGTTGTAGTGTTGACGTGCCTTCCTAACCCCACACCACTGCTACTTACAGAGAAGGAGAAAGGGAGGGGCATGTTGCAACCAGGCTGCTCTGCTTAGAGCTTGCTTAAGAAGGCCGAAGCCTCTCAAAACCAGCCATTCCCTCACCTGTTCTGACTGTAGCTGAAATTTCCTAATTTTCTTCTGGAAGGATATGCCAAGCAGGAAACCTCTCTTCTATACAATGGTACTTCTGGTTACGAACTTAATTCATTCCGGAGGTCCGTTCTTAACTCGAAACCGTTCTTAAGCTGAGGCGCGCTTTCACTAATGGGGTCTTCTGCTGCCACCACGCGAATTCCGCTCACATCCCAGGGCAAAGTTCACTACCAGGAGCATCTACTTCTGGGTTACTGGAGCTCATTACCCAAAGCATTCGTAGGGAGGACGGTATGTAACCCAGGGTTCCACTGTATTTTGTTCAGCTGGTTACACCCTTTGTTACGACTGGCAGAAGAAGCCACTGTAGTGAGGTCCTGAACACCCCTCTCCAGTACATTGGGCTAGCCAGGCTAGCTTTGGAATTAAGGAGTTTCTTTACACCAAGCACCACATAGGTGCCATTTTGTAAGAGTGAATGGGATGGGGGAATGGGCAGCATCAAGGAAGCAAAAAACAAACAAACAAACAAAAAACACACACCAAGAGAAGCAGAAGCCCCCAAACTGGTGCTGTATGCAGGATCTGCTAGTCTGAACACAAATGCCAAAGTGTTTTGACAACTCTCTTCTTCAGGGACAATATCTTCTCCTTCTTCAATAAGGGGCTTTTTCAAGAGAGGTGTCTCTTGAGGATAAGCCATTAAACCTGACAATGAGATATTGCAATATGTGCATTAACGATTGAAAACAACAACAGCTGAAGAATAAACACACCGCTTGGAATCTGGAGGTGTTTCCCTCCCTCTACTTCTTTGTATGCATGTCAGTGATTTTACACCTTCACGAAGAAGATGGAACAAAAATAGCTTGGAGTTCATAGCGAGGGATATTTCCCTGCTGAGCCAATTGGAGGTGTGGGCATGGCTGCAGGGGACAATTTTCTCTGAGGAGACACCCAAGCTGACTTCACCTCTGTCCAGCTCCAACTAAAGTGAGCTTCCGTAGGGTGCTGGGTAAGGTCCAATGGGAACTAGTAACAGGGATCTGAAAGCAAAGATGAGATGTTCAAGCAGCAGCTCAGAGCCAGTTCCTGCAGGACCGAGGACAGCTCCCAAGGGGAAGATAAGTTGTTCCAATTAGGCTCTTCTATTTTGATGCATACCTGGTGATTGCCAGCGTCCCACCAGTATTAAGAAACATAAGACGGGTGATATACTAGCTTGAAGCCATGTGCTGTGGCGCCATTTAATAGTGTCAGGTTGTACCATCTGACTCCTCCAATGGAGGCACTTTAGAGAATCAAACTGCTTTTATCCGTTGGTAGGTCCATCTGAATTGTCATGGTTCAGCCCTTCCCAGGAGATTGGGTCTCCTTGGAGAAAGAGGAAAAGCAGGACCCCCTAAGCTGATTTCTGCACCATCAGTGAGTCTGAGGACCTGTTGGATCCAAACATCCCTAGGACTGGATGTCTCCCCCCAAATTGCCTGAGTTCTTGGCCCACTCCTCACCCTCAGGATCATAGGAGCCAGGCAGGAACTTCAGGGCTGTAGCAAAGCACCCAGCTAGCTACTTGGAAGAAGAGGGTTATACATGGAAGTACAGTGGTACCTCGGGTTACAGACACCTTAGGTTACAGACACCTCAGGTTACAGACTCCACTAACCCAGAAATAGTACCTCAGGTTAAGAACTTTGCTTCAGGATGAGAACAGAAATCATGTAGCAGCAGCAGCGGGAGGCCCCATTAGCTAAAGTGGTATACCTCAGGTTAAGAACAGTTTCAGGTTAAGAACAGCCCTCCAGAACGAATTAACAAACGAGGTACAACTGTACAGGTTTTTCTTTTCCATCCTTTTAACAAAAATAAACTAAGAACACAGAAACTGCTCGTAAGTACAAGTAAGCAATAACACAAACACACCAAACGAAAAGAGAAACCAGTAGGATGGCACTGGATGCAAATATATGTACCAACCCTGATCATGAAGCTGGCGGAGAGCCAGGAAGGGGTGGAGCCTCCAGATCTTATCTAAGCTCTTACTCGGAGCTACTTCATTGCTGAAACAACAGTCCCTAAGAGCTCCAAGCTTCTGTCCAAATCCTTGAGAACTGGAGAAATGGACATGGATGCCTGGTCTGTAGTTTGGAGTAGTGGGTGGGTCCAGTGTGGGTGTGGGTGTGATATTCCATATGCATCTTGCATATGTCCTTCGTTGAGGACAATGTATGCATCCCTTTTGCTCTATAGCACTTTAGTATGTGCCAATTATATGTTTCACCCACCTCACAATTGCACCATACCTTAAGGTTACTTAACTTAAGGTTACTTCTTGCAATATGGGGGGGAAGACAGCAAATGTCTTTGCACTAACATGCACTAGAACAAACAAATAAATCACAGCCAAATTCTAGAGAACACACAATAAGTTAACTTCGCAAGCCTAAACTACATATAAAAGCATGCAATAAACCACCCTCGCATGACATAATAATTATTCATTACATGATTGTGGTGCAGCTAAAAGACTAACCGAGAACAGGGCTTCTTTGTGCTAGGCAGTGGGAAAATGCAGAGTGATATACAGTCCCAGGCCCCCAAATGAACAAGCCGGATTCAGGGGAAGGGAAAAACATAATGAGGGATTTCATGATTAACGGACACAATGTTCATTTAGCAAGTTGTTTTCCCTTGAGGAAAACAAACATTTCCTTGAGGAAAGGGAAGACAGACAAGGATGATGGTGGGAATGGGGATATACTTCAAACTCTTCTTTCTTACACCACCATACACCATTTTAAACATACTTACTCTGAAGCAAGTCCCATTCATTTCAGTAGTGCTTACTTTCTAATGACTGGGGCTGTGTACCTGTCACCAGCTTAACACGCAGCTAGGTGGTTCTTTTTCTCAGTTTAGATTGATGGGAGGGGAACACATTAAAACACAGCATTTCATAAGACAGGACAGGACAGGCACAGGATAGATATGGGCTGATGCTAAAGTTGTTTGTACCTGCTTCTCAATCCAGGCGTTGGAGTGCCCTGGATGCAGAATAAACAGGTGTGCATACACAGCCTAGATTTAAGGGCAAACTAGAATGCCATGCAGATGTGCCCTGCCCTCTTTTGATATGGCCAAAGCTGTTTTGGGAGGGTCAGATATGTGATGTGACCTCTCTCTGATGTCAACAAGCTTTCTTCTGGCCTGAGAATTGCAGTGCAGGACACATGCTGCTCCTCAGCGTAGTCATCAGCTATGGCGAGGATGAATAATGTATTGACAGCGCCTTTCTCTTTCTCTCTCACATATGACAAACGAGACAGTGCAACGTACGGAGCCGTTTGGGTTTGTTTCACAAATGCCCCTCAAGAGTCAGTCGTTAACTATCCCTACTTCTTCCTTGTGAACAAAAGGCCATTGTGAAATAGCAAACTGTACTGCTACTTTGTTGGCTGAAAATAAATAAATAAATCTATCCATTTAGTCTGTTTCGTACTCAGTGCTCATATAACCTTCAATTAGCACCAGGGAAAGAATTTCCTTCCTTGCAGAGTGCATAATTTAATTAAAACATATATCACACACACACATGCACACACACACACACGATGTACGACAGAGGGCCTATTATATATTGCATGATTTACAACACTTACAGTTAATGTTAAAGCAATGTTAAATAATTTTGTGGCGATTGTGAACATGACTTGCAAAACAAGGGCAGGAGCAGCTGGAAGTGGCAGAAGCGACATTTGTAAAAACAGATGAAGAGACTAGGTAGGGATTCCGAGAAAGGAAGTGGGAAGGACCCATGGGAAGGGAAGATTGGGGAGTGGGGGGGACCACTGAGCAAATGCAAATCTATTTCCCTACTCAGGAGTAAGTCTTGAAAGCAAGTTTTCAGAACTGGCCTTACTAAGACAAAACTATTGTTTCTGCTAAGGAAATATTGATCATACGGTGACAATACATTTCCAGGAACATGTAGAAAACTGTTCTGGTGTGTTTAACAAATGTATCCAAAGGTTCTGCCTTTAACGATCCCCTCTTTGCTTTCCTTCCAACAAAAGATCACTATGATCTGGCAAATTGTTCTGTTACTTTGTCAGCTTAAAATAAAAATAAAAATCTATATCTATTGTGTTTTCCACCCAGAGTGCGGTACCCTGAAAATAGAATCTGGGAAAGAATGGCATATCTTAGCAGGCTACATAATTTAATTAGGAAAAAAGGAGGGAGCCCAGAGAAGGTGTTGCAGAAAGCATAATTCTGCAAAAGAACAGTCAGGATAAAAAGAATAAGATCTTTTTTGTGGGTTAAAACCAGTCAATTGCAGATGACTTGTACAATACTTATTATGGCTTTGGGGAAACAAGCGTTTCACTCTCACAATTTGCAGAACATTAAAAGAAATCCTTTTTTCCAAATGCATTATTAGGCATGAACTTTGAAGGTAACTATGATGTATCCCCGTTTTGAAGACAGAAAGCTATTACATTTAACCTCCTGTGGCCATATTTAATGCATTTAAACTCCCATCTTTGGAAACATTGTTTATAGAGTGATGTAATGGCCACATGAATAGTTCTGGCACCTTCTAACTGGAGCTTGGCTTAACACATGTGGCCCTCGGATGAATGATGACAACTACAACTGATTCCATGGGATGCTTTGAGAACAGGGGTCTTTCCTAACTATTCTGATTGTCAGTCACCTGGAAGGCACAACAATAAGTTCGGAAACTGCATCCACCCACAAACATTCAGGGCTTAGCCTGCGGTGTATTTTTCTCTAACCTTTTGGGGCTTGCGGCCATGTTTGCAAACCAGAGCAACTGTTGCAGGGAACTACGGTAAATACAGCTCTGTGCGGAGGAAAGAGCATACTCTGTGGGCACAGGATGCTAACTGACTGTTGCTGTGTTACGGGGTGGGAGGACTGGGGTAGGGTAGGGAGGAGGAAATAGAATGTCCTGCAAAGGGACATGATTCATATCCCACAAGTGTCTTGGAAAAAACAGGGCATCCCATTTTTTATTGCGAGAGAACCGCGGCCATTTTGGTTGCCATGACCTTTTGTGATTTCCCGCCTTTTTTCAGGGCCGTGATCTTGCACAGAGCCCCAAAAGAGTCATATTTGGGTGGTGTGCCTGAAAAAAAATGCTTTTGGTGGGGTGAGGAACCGCGGCACAAAATCCTAGCAACCAAAATGGCCACCATGGTCTCGTGATTTAAAAAAAGCAGGAAGATAGTGTCCTGGATTTTGGCTTCCGAGTGTTAGAGGGTATGGATGGTTGAGTGGCTGGCAGGCTGGAACCCTGAAGAAGGAGCATCCTCTATACTGCCCCTCCCCCAAGTTGCTGGTCTCCCTTGTTGCCTGTGAATGAGTATGTATGTGTGTTTCTTTCTCCTTATATAGCTCAAGGGAATTCCTATGGTGGTGGTGCTCCAAGTCTAAAAACAGCTTGCCTGGTGCTTGAAGATATAACTCATGTCAGAATGAAAGACATATTGATGTGTAATGCTCTCTCAGGTGGCTTCTCTGCAAGCAGTCCTTTTTCATGTACTGTTGTAGAATCCTTGCTTATTTCTTTTTGATGATCTCCTGTCTCTGCTTGTCACTGAGATACGTACATTCCCCCTCCCCATATATGTCACTGGGTTTTGTAAGCCCAAAGTGTTTGTGCCTGGATGTTTCCTGCTCCCCTGAGTCATTGTGTGTCTAGTATATTGCCTGCAGGTTTACTCCCTCACTGTTTATACTGGCTGCCCCTAGAGACAGAGTCTTGGGGCCAATTCATACTTCAGCATGCAGTGCTCCATGTTTCATCCCTTTGACTTATCGCTCTGTGATTTGTAGCCAAAAGCATGAGCTGCATCGATTAGAAACTACATTTCTTGGGATGATGTGAACCGATGGTGCTGTGGGACTGGGCAAGAGAGGGTTCATGGAGCCAGGAGCACTGCTGCTGATTCCCTTAGTGATCCTAGGAGAGTTGCCAGATATCTTCCTTTTGCTGTGGACTTTGCTCTCAGTAGCTGACCTTCTAAATCAGGGGTGGTGAACCTGTGGCCTCCCAGCTGTTGCTGGACTATAACTCTTATCAGCCCCAGTAAGCACGACTCCTGCAGAGGAGCACCAGAATATACCAGGGGTTGTGTTATATGGTATAGCCCCATCTGCACTACCTTTAAAGCAGTACCACCATCATGGCTTCCCCCAAAGAATTCTGGGAACTGCAGTTAAGGATGCTTAGAGTTGTTAGGAGACGCCTCTCCTATTTCCTGCACAGAACTACAATTCCCAGAGTTCCCTGGGGGAAAGGATTGACTGTTAAACCCACTTTAAGAATTGTAGTTCTGTGAGGGGGCGTCTCCTAACAGCATCCTTCACAAATGATAGTTCCCACTTGATTCTTTGAGGGTAGCCATGACTGTTAAAGTGCTGTCATTCTGCTTAATATTGCAGATAAAAGAAACATGGAGGAAAATGCAGCTTGTAGACTATCAACTGTAGTGGGTCATCAAAAGATCTTGAAAAGAGCTTTTGCCAATGGAAGAACGTCTAGTGTCAGGTTTCTCACACAGTAATGTACTGCTTGGTCAGAAACTGCCCTTCTGTGGGAGAAAGAAACTTTGCACTCATGGAAATATCCACCAATGTGGATATTGCTTTGGCCATCTTAACATCCGATTCTCAGACATCTTTCCGACTTTACGCTGGAAATTATAAGGCGAATCTTATTGCCTCCCAGATGAACGTTCTGGGTTGCTGACAGTAAACAAGATTAAATACTCCTGACAGGCTGAATTCATAGAACATTCCTATTAAAGATGAAAGAATGTTGCTGAGATCAGACAGTACAAGATTGAATCTATGATTCGATGGAGTGATGTAAAGAAAGGAAAATGGGGAGGAATTTCATAGAAGTTCTTGGTTTCCTTTTATTCTTGTTAGTAGTCCAGTACTGGTGGCGACAATTTCGCATTCAGTTCTTGGCCCCTGCACACATCAGCATAGCTGTCAAGTGTCCCTTATTTGAAGGGACAGTCCCTTATTCCAGCGCCATGTCCTGCTGCTGTCCCTTATTGATGGATGTCCCTTAAATGTCCCTTAAATGATGTCCCTTAAATTTCAAAGGAAGCAGCTCCTCTCCCTCCTTCCCTGCCAACCAGGGAGGAGGGAGGCTCCAACTGTGTTGCTTGGCTGTGTTGCTCACCCAATAAGAAGTCTAAGAACGACTGGGGGGTGGAGCTTGCATGCCTTGTGTGTGGCTAGTTAATGCAACCTGAGGGGTTTTTTGAATGCTGGACGCCATGTTGTTGCACGTGCTGCTGCAAACTTTGCAGTGCAAAGCCAGGCCCGGGAGCCATCTTAAGCTGAGGCTGCATAGGCCTTGTGGTGCAAGTGATTCAGATTCTATTCAGTTGAACCTCTGGTTACAAAGTTGGTTGGACAGTGTTCTCGAAGCTACCAGCATGAGTTTGACCAGACTGCAGGAGGACAGGAAGACTGGAGTGCCTGGAACAGGTGAGGCTGCAGGTCCCTTATTTTGGCTGCTGGTCCCTTATTTTCAAATCTGTAAGTTGACAGCTATGCATCAGTGGAATGCATCTAAGTGTGCCACATCCCGTTCCACCCTGCCCCTGCCCCCTGTCCCACCCTCGTTTTGCCTTCTTCTGGGTTCAAAAGGACATGTGCATTGGTGACCGCATGTCGGTTGGACGTGCCTGAAATGGTCGTGGCCTGTATTTAGTAAGCAGGGGCCTACAATTCTGGAAGGAAAAAAACAACCTTTAGTCTTCCCTCTTGAACCTGAATATAATTAATTAGTTTAAGGTGTAAATCTAAAATCAAGACCCCTTTGGCGAAGGGTGCTGATATACCAGCATCATAAAAATATGCCATCAGAAATATGCTAACTCTGGATATGCCAGGTAGAGCCAATTCATTTCACTTGTGGTGTAGGGTCAAATCCTGGGAGTTCCTCCTCTTTGGCCATAATTTCATGGGTTGTGGGGTTTGTTCATTTTTTTGTTTTGCCAGGGATCCAAAAGGTGAATGGGACCACCCAGTGTAACTGAGCTGATCACGCTCCCCTAAATCCGCCTCTGTCGCCTCCATCCCTACTGGTTGTGAGAAGTATAATGGGATCCAGCTCCTGCCTGGAGCTGGCTGTAGCAGAGTTGTTGCTGGCTGAACTGCTTTTGCTGAGCACTGCGCATCACCTTGCATGTTGTGTGTGATGACACAGAGGCATGTGCTAGGTGCATGTCCCTGTCATACGTTTTCCTGGGTGAAGGTGGCATGCAGGTGTTTTTGCCAACACAGTCTTCGGCTAGTTGCTACAGGAAGTATTTCTAGGAAGGCTAGGGTGTGTGTGTCTCTATCCTTTGAGCCCAATTCCCCCCCCCCCATTGTATGTGTGTGGCTGTTCTTCCAGCTTATGTAGCAACAGCCAATCTCTGGTCCCAGCATAACATGAGTAAAGGATTGCTGTAGCTGGCACATTGACACAATCTAATAGGTGTGGCCTGCTCTCTTTAATACGTTTTCAGTCGTGAAAATCTCCCCATCTCTTTCAGGCCACTGCCTCTTTGGTACTATAAACTCATCGCCAGTGCCCCCTATCCCACTCTACCCTATTAAAAGCATTATTCAGAGTAGCAGTTTGTACAACCCACTAAGAAGATAAAAACACAACAAAATTCAAAACAGTAACGACTAATTGCACACTTATTCAAAACTATTTAGTGTAATTAATTCAACATAATGGATGAACTTGACCCGGGGATGCCAACTTTTCAAAGTTCGATTGTCATTAACGCCTCCAGCACCCCTCCAGGTCATCCCAACGTGCCCCAGAGGGCAGTGCCACCCACTTTGAGAACCACCAATGTCAATGAACAACGGGCCCTGTTCTGTTACTTCCGAGGGGGCCATAGGCAACAAAATGAGGAGTCTGGGCTGCAGTCTACCAAGCTCTGCCGTTGCATGGCTTCCATTGCGATGGAACTTGCAGGGGCTCCCCAGGCACAGCACACTGAAATGGATCCCGGTGGCTCAGCAGGGGTGCTTGGGGTCTGGCTCCCACCTCTTCCAGAAGCAAGAACCGAAGGGCGCAAGTGAGCATTTCTTGCAGCAACAAGCTTTACATTTTGGCTTCTCTCTCTTTCTCTCTTTGGCTGTGTGCAGGAATCAACTAATTATATTACACAGATAGGGCAGCCTGACCTAATTTCTGTTGCATCTTCCAATGAAAGAGTTGTTTTGCGAGGGAGCTGTGTGGATATGCTTGGAAGGAGGGGTAGGGGAAAGAGAATGTGCACCAGGGTGCCTACAGATGCCTTGCCAAAACAGAGGAGACACACTGCCAGGAAAAAAAGGGGACAAAGGGTGACACAGATCTGCATAAAATGTATCAGAGATTCATAAAATCATAGGGTTGGAAGGGAAACCAAGGGTCATCTAGTCCAGCCCCCTGCAATGCAGGAATCTTAGCTAAAGCATCCATGACAGATGGCCATCCAACCTCTGCTTAAAAACCTCCAAGGAAGGAGAGTTCACTGCTGGATAGCTCAGTAGGCTAGAGTATAATTTTTTTCCCTTCCAGTAGCACCTTAGAGACCAACTAAGTTTGTTATTGGTATGAGCTTTCGTGTGCATGCACATGAAAGCTCATACCAATAACAAAGTTGGTCCCTAAGGTGCTACTATGAGGGACGCGGGTGGCGCTGTGGGTTAAACCACAGAGCCTAGGACTTGCTGATTAGAAGGTCGGCGGTTTGAATCCCTGCGATGGGGTGAGCTCCCATTTCTTGATCCCTGCTCCTGCCCACCTAGCAGTTCGAAAGCACATCAAAGTGCAGTAGATAAATAGGTACTGTTCTGGCGGGAAGGTAAATGGCTGCTCTGGTTTGCCAGATGACCTGGAAGCTGTACACCGTCTCCCTCGGCCAATAAAGTGAGATGAGAAACGCAACCCCAGTCGTCCGCGACTGGACTAATGGTCAGGGGCCCCTTTACCCTTTACCTTTAAGGTGCTACTGGAAGGATTTTTTTTAATTTTGTTTCAACTACGGCAGACCAACATGGCTACCTACCTGTAACTAGGCTAGATAACACCAATGTTGCAGGTTTGATCCCCATAAGGAGAAGCTGCATTGCAGGTGGTTGGACTAGATGCCACTCAGAGTCCCTTCCAACTCTATGATTCTGCTCTACTCACCTTGCAAGGGAGTCTGTTCCACTGTCAAACAGCTCTTACCATCAGAAAGTTATTCCTGATGTTTAGTCGGAATCTCCTTTCCTGTAGCTTGAATCCATTGGTTCAGATTCTAGCCTCTGGAGCAGGATAGAACAAGCTTGCTTCATCCTCCATGTGACAGCCCTTTAGGTATTTGAAGCTGGGCTTTCATATCTCCTCTCAGTCTCCCCTTATCCAGGCTAAGCATACCCAACTCCCTCAACCGTTCCTTATAAGGTTTGGTCAGCACAAGCCTTCCCTCTCCCTCTTTTGGGAACTGGTAGCAATGGTCAGTGTTACTCAGAAGGCAGGTGAGTAACATTGCCCCACCTGAGGTGCCCCAGCAAGTTGGAGTTGTCTTTCCGCAGCTGTTGTGAGAATCTGACTGGGCCTTTGGCAATCTCCTATAGCAGAGAATGAGGCTGCTTTACATTTAAAGCACATTTCCTTTTCTCCCACCTCAATTCCCTAGGAACCATAAAGGTAAAGGGACCCCTGACCATTAGGTCCAGTCATGGATGACGCTGGGGTTGTGGCGCTCATCTCGCTTTATTGGCCGAGGGAGCCGGCGTACAGCTTCCGAGTCATGTGGCCAGCATGACTAAGCCGCTTCTGGCGAACCAGAGCAGCGCACAGAAACGCCATTTACCTTCCTGCCGGAGCGGTACCTATTTATCTACTTGCACTCTGAGGTGCTTTCAAACTGCTAGGTTGACAGGAGCAGGGACCGAGCAATGGGAGCTCACCCCATTGCGGGGATTCGAACCGCCGACCTTCTGATCGGCAAGTCCTAGGCTCTGTGGTTTAACCCACAGCGCCACCCGCGTCCCCTAGGAACCATAGTTTACCCCTAACAGAGCTACAATTCCCAGGATTCTTTGGGGTGGGGTGTTTTAAATGTTTAGTGCACATGCAGCCTGGGAGAATAATTTTGTGCCTTGTGTTTCTTTGGTTCTTTCTTTCTTTCTTTCTCTCTCTCTCTCTCTCTCTCTCTCTCTCTCTCTCAAAAAATTTATTATTTTTTAAACAAGCAAGCAAACAAACAAACAAACATAAATCTCTACCATATTCAAACCAAACTTGTTCGTAACCTGAAGCACTATTTCTGGGTTAGTGGAGTGTGCAACCTGAAGCGTATGTAACCCGAGGTACCACTGTACAATATCCTGTATGTGTCCAGCACAGGCTCAGCATCTTAAAAATAACTTTACTTCTTCCAGAAATCAAAATTGTGTCTCTCTTCCATTCCAGCTTGCATTAGCCTGCATCCTACCTAAGGCTATGGAGAGCCATTGTCACATCTTACTCCAACTCTGGCTGGGAATGAAAGACCTTCAAAATGATGACTTGCAATTCAATACCTTAATCACCTGATCTAAGGTTAAACACCACAGGTGAGCTAGCAGAGAACAATAACAGTAAATTATCAACCCATCAAGCAGCTTAGAGAGCTCTTTTTGCTCTTCTTCAGGTTCAACAGAATCTTAAACCCATTCAGCAATACACACAGGCATTTTCTATTTCAGTGTGAATTAAACAATTATACATAACACGGTTTGTTAAGAGTGCTAGGACCCCTGTTCTCCTCCCAAAGCTACAGTTCCTAGAACTCCCTGTGAAGAGAACTCTCTGAGAATTGCAGCTCTGCCGTATCAGTCATATTCTGAGAAAGTGTCACCAGGCCTTTGAGTGGAAATGGACAGTGACCAAAGCCAAAGGAGGGGAGCTTTGCATCACCTCTTTTCTGAAGGAACATGTGTCTGGCAGAAACAGCTTTTTCATACACACATACACGAGAGAGAGAGAGAGAGAGAGAGAGAGAAAGAAAGAGAGAGAAAAAGACTGACTCTCTCCTAAGTAAATTTCAGTGCAGAGCAAACTTCAAAGAGCCAGACACAAATCCCCGAAAAACTGGATTTCTAGCACAATTGCAGGGAGGTGTTATTTCATTTGCTAGATATGCTCCTCACTGAAGGCAATGTCATTCCAAATCTGACCTGTACCACTCAGTGCCAGCCCAGCCATTAGGCAAAGTGAGGCAACTGCCACAGGTAGAAGATTTGAGGTGTCACACAAAAGCAATAAATCCTTATTTATTTTATTGTTATTGTGCTACTGCTGCTTAGGAGGGGGAGATGTGCTTGTGGGATTTTCTGCCTTGAGTGCCCAAATAAAAGGTTTGGTTTGGGGCATTCCCATACACCATTCCTGAGGGTGGGTTGGTGGCTTTTACTCCTCTACCTCAGGCAGAAAAATGTATTGGACCATATAAATATTAATTAACGATTGTCATGGATAATGGCAGCACATATTACTCAGGGCAGGCTTGAAAGCCATCCCCCAAGTCAATAACAGCAGCTCTCAGAGGCAAAAGGAAAAAAGAAGAAGACGAAGAAGAAAAGCACTCCAGTTCAGACTGTCACTCAGGATGCTCTCCCTGCAGAGATATAAGCAAACAAGCACTTAATGTGCAGCGCATACATAATTGCATTGGGAGGGAGGGCGGGAGAGGGAGGAGGGGAATAATGTGGCACCCTCTGGCATGAAATATGCAAGAAGCAGCAATTCCACATGGCAAGCAGCACACAATGCTGCGCAGGCTTCCTCTTATCTGCAAAAAGCTGCAAATGAATTCAGAGCTGGTTCAGAGGAAAAGAAGGCCTTGAGAAGACGCAGGAGCAAATCACACTCTCCTCCTTGCTCATCGGTGCCCTCTGCGAGGCATGTGTGTGTGTGAGCAAGCTGTCTAATGGGTGCAAGAGAGAGAGAGAGAGAGAGAGAGACCCATTTAAATTCAGAACCATGTTCAAGGGCCACCTCTAATAGAAGCTCAGTTGCTGGGGAGATTCTGTGCTTCTCCACTGGAAACCTTCATCACGCAGAGCCAAAAGCATCACTGTCACAACTTTGATTAAGAATTAATGAGATAGAAGGCCAGTTTGAACTGAGTTGGGTTTCTTTGTTTGTAATATTCCCACCAGCATTTCTGAGTTCCTGGATTGGCAATATGAATCAACTGCAGGGTTAGGATTGGAGTAGAAAGGGATCGGTGACTTTGGCACTTAGCACCAAGGGTTTAAGTGATCTGACATGTGTTTGGGTTAAGAATGTCATTTGGCCTGGAAAACCTTTGAAACATGGGGTACACCAGGATGAGCTCTGTCATGGTCTGAACACCCCCCGAAGGCAGAATAGTCAGTGTGCCAAGTCAGCCAGTCAACAGCTGTTGGTTTTAGCTAGTAGGAAATGGTGGTGGGAACTGACTCTTAGGTCGCACACACATCATACATTTAGAGCATGTGACTCCTGGGAACTGTAGTTTCCCCTACATCAGCAGTGTAGTGGCAAATTCAGAAGCACAGGTTCCCTTCCTCATAGTCACAGCCATGACCCTTCACAGCCACTCTCCCTTCTAAGATTATACAATATTCTAAGATGATACAATAATCTTATAATTGTACAATAATAATAATAATAATTGATGCTTTTGAATTGTGGTGCTGGAGGAGACTCCAAACCTATGCATTCTTAAGGAAATCAGCCCTAAGTGCTCACTGGAAGGAAAGATAGTGAAGCTGAGGCTTCAGTACTTTGGCCACCTCATGAGAAGAGAAAACTCCCTGGAAAAGACCCTGATGTTGGGAAAGATAGAGGGCACAAGGAGAAGGGGACGACAGAGGACGAGATGGTTGGACAGTGTTCTCGAAGCTACAAACATGAGTCTGACCAAACTGCGGGAGGCAGTGGAAGACAGGAGTGCCTGGCGTGCTCTGGTCCATGGGGTCACGAAGAGTCGGACACGACTAAACAACTAAACAACAACAACAATAATTAATGATATCTGCAAGTTGCCCTTCAGCTAGATCTACTGCTTTCTGTGCACATGGGCAAATGTTTTGGAGTGCGCCAATATATTCTTCCTAAGCAACTTTAGTTGTGTTCTTCTTGAAGCTCCATCATACGTAACAGAACTTGCACACTGTTGTCTTGAACCTGAATCACTTTTATTCTCAGTGTTCCTGGATGCGTAGCTTTTGCAGCCTACGGAACCACAACTCCTTGTGCAACGTTTGGCTTCCAGCTCTGAGGCTGTATGCACACGATACATTCAACAGCACATAACTTCTCCCAAAGAATCCTAGGAACTGCAGTTTGTTAAGAGTGCCCACCTCAAGTATCCTAGAGGTGCCCAAGCAGTATAAAATGATAAAAGGTATAAGGAGTAAAAGGTAATGAGTCAGCCAATGAGGATTGGCTTCTAGGGTCACTCTGGAGAAGATGTCTGAAGAACACCAAGGATTTGTTGTTTTTCTAGCGGCAGCTAGACTGGGAGCGGCCGTCGAGACCACATAACACCGGTCTTGAAAGACCTACATTGGCTCCCTGTACGTTTCCGAGCACAATTCAAAGTGTTGGTGCTGACCTTTAAAGCCCTAAACGGCCTTGGTCCAGAATATCTGAAGGGGCGTCTCCACCCCCATCGTTCTACCCAGACACTGAGGTCCAGCACCAAGGGCCTTCTGGTGGTTCCCTCACTGCGAGAAGCTAAGTTACAGGGAACCAGGCAGAGGGCCTTCTCGGTAGTGGCACCCTCCCTGTGGAACGCCCTTCCACCAGATGTCAAAGAACAACTACCAGACTTTTAGAAGACATCTGAAGGCAGCCCTGTTTAGGGAAGGTTTTAATGTTTGATGTATTGCAGTATTTTAATATTTTTTTTGGAAGCCGCCCAGAGTGGCTGGGGAAGCCCAGCCAGATGGGTGGGGTATAAATAATAAATAATAATAATAATAATAATAATAATAATAATAATAATAATAATAATAAATTATTATTATTATTATTATTATTATTATTATTATTACAACTACTACTACTATTACTATTATAGATTGGCCTCAACCTCAGCTGCAACAAATTATTTATAAATTATTAGTGGCAGCTTCAAGACCTACTTCCTAGTTTTCTGTGATCCATAGATAGGAAGCTTGCTCACCATTTGGAATGGAAAACATTAGAAGCTAAGGAACCAGCCACTATCCTTTCTTCTTCCCTAATTTGCATGGTGCTGTTTTATTGGTCCGAGAGCATCATTGGTACAATAAGGGAGCAAAAGTGAGGTTGGAAGCACTCCCAAGGGTGGGTGGCATATTTCTAATTTTCACTGAAGTCAATAGAAAGCGGACAAGTGATGACTGCAGCATTCCCTGTTTTTTAAAAACTTATTTATTGAGGAATTGATTCGATGTAGATTGCAGAAATGATATTGTTACCATCAAAACTGCCAGCCAGCAGATAAATATCAGCAAGTTAAGCAGAGGGATTGCCCTTACCTGGTCAATAATAAGCAACATAACTTTATTCTCGCTGTATGCTGCTGTGAGGTTCAGTGGTGGGTTGTTCACCCCCATGGGCTGAAGAATGAATGCAAATTTTGACAATTGAAATCCCACCCTCCTTAAAAAAGAAAAAAATCTGCACACTAGGCAGGCATTAGGAAAGGAAGCATTTTAAAGCTTCTCTTAGTATTATTGGCACAGTGAAAGGGAAATGCAGGAGAGAACAGCTCCACTACTTTTTTCAGAGACGGAGTAATGATGTCATTTGCCGGCATCCTAGGGTAATTGATCTTTGCTCTGCAAAGCAAATGAGGTAATAAGTTTACATTCATTTGTCATTTATGAGTCCAGAGGAAGTCAGAGAAGGATGAACCCAATCAAGCAAAGGCTGGATACTTCTTCCTTTTTCTTTGATTGGATTCCTACTTAATGCTAGCTATTTAATGGCCATACTTCTTTTCAAGATTGAGAGCATTCCTGCTTAAAAGCTCAAAGCTGCATTTAAGCTGGCGAAGATCTTTCATTAAAGCTGAATGCATTTTCCAAGTCAGAAGTGACTCAGTCAAGGCAGCTCCATATCCTCGTCCCTGCAGTTCGTCAATAATAATAAAAACAAAAACAAAGCAAACTTAACCTGATGCCATCTGCCACCCAAGACTCTGCAGTTGTGCTCAAGAAAGTTGCTATCTTTTAATAGGGATCTCAAGCCTCCAAACAAATGTTCTTTCCATTAATTGGATAGAATTCTGCCGTTATAATATTAGAGTGACTGAAGAAATACAGAACGGAACTGTACCATGTCTTGCCAAGAGCAGACTCTGGACCCTCATACAGAAGTGGCTTGCTGAAGTGGGGGGCAGAGCAGATGCACAAACTTTCTAACAGGTGGGGGAGAAGAGGTTGGCATGGTGCAAGCACATCAGCAGAGCCAGTCTGACACACCCATTGGTGCCTTTGCACCATGCTGACCAACCTGCCTTTCTGTCCCTCTTCCTGCTGGGAATCAACAATGGCCCACCTGATGTGAAATTAGCGTAGTGGCTCTGCCCCACTTGACAAGCTGCTTCTGCCCTCACAGCAACCAAGTAATAATAATAATAATAATAATAATAATAATAATAATAATAACCAACAGGGAGCAGCAAGGGTCATCTGTCAACAAGGATGGCCCTGCCAACAGGCAAAGTGAGGCAGGCACCTCAAGCAATAGGATCAGATCCTCCTGGCATTCCTCCTGGGTCTCTCACCCAATGACTCCCCTCTGTCTGTGGGCCACACAACCTTCACTGCACCACCTAACAAACCTACTGCCCTCAGTAGCAGTGGAGGACACTGTCCTATCACCAGTGTCAAATTAAGAGTAAATTGCCAATGGAGTGGGAGGGGGTGTCATCCTTTCCTTTGCCTCAGGCGGCAAGATGTCCTGGGCCAGCCCTGATGTAGTCTAGGCATCAGACTATGCCCTGCCTCTACAGTCAAAGACAGAATGCTTCTGATACCTGTCGCTGGAAGTTGCAGGAAGGGCAAATGTGATGCTCAGGTGTGCTTTGTGGGTTTTCCACAGGCATCTGGTTAACTATTTTGAGAACAGGATACTGGACTAGATGGGCCAGTAGGCTTTTATGTACTGGCCTTGCTTAGATGTGGCAGAAAATGGTCCGTGAGACAAAAATTCCTTTATCTAACCCAGGGTTTCCCAAACTTGGGTCTCCAGGTGTTTTTGGACTACAGTTCCCACCATCCCTGCCCATTGGTCTTGCTAGCTGGGAATGATGGGATTTGTAGTCCAAAAGCAGCTGGAGATCTCACCTAAGGTAGCAACCTTTTTCTTTTTTCTACTGAGGGCCATATTTCCTCAAGAGCAATGTGTTGGGGGCCACATGCGATTGGGAGATGGGGCTGGAGCCTAGGATGGGTTACACTACCTACTTTTCTTTCTCTCTTTCTGCTGCTCCCCATCTTTCTGATGATTGGAGGTTGTGCAGTCAGCAGGACCAGCTGGGGACCTGAGGGTTCAGTCCTGCTCAGTTTGACTGCGTACATGCGTTTCCCAGTTGGGAACAGACACACACAGAGCAAAGTTGATGATGTGTGGGGCTGTTTGAAAGCCCTATTGCAAACAACCACATGCTGCTCTTTGTAGATGCTGCTGCCCCTCCTTCCTCCCACCCAATGTCCTGCCCTCCTGACAATCTCAGATTGTTCCAGGCAGCTTAACCTTGAACAATCTAGGCTTGTCTTAACTGACTCAGTCAACACCTGGATCTTCCAAAATTGGCCTGATTTGGTTTGGGATTCAGGCTTTGACTGAATTCGGTGTACAGCCCTATTACTTTCCTGTCAATGTTGGTTTAAATCTGTGATTTTTGAAAGGTTCAGTCTGCCACCTTGAAGCAAAATGGCACCCAGTGGTTTCCAAACATAGACCAAAACCCACTCCTTCATCTCAGGAACCATAATTCCAAATTGGGTCCCCAGTTCAGAATGGTTCGCTCCACCATTTTGTTTCGAAGTGGTACCGAGTTGCTTCAAAATGTATACAAAACCTGGTTCCTCCATCCTCCAGACTGAATGATGAAATCTCAATAAGTGTCCATATGTATGACGGACAGACAGATGGACAGACAAAACATTTTCCACAGTAGTGGGTCACTGTGTTACCATATGTTTGGTATTGCTCTGTGATTTTTAGACCTGTGAGTTGATAAGATAGAAAGAGCCCATGGAAGAAACTGTCTCCATCTGTCTCCTCTTCTAATTCTAAAACTCATTCAGCTTAAGCTCTTTACTCATGATTTCCACATTCAAGTTCAGACAGATACACAAGGGAGCAATTGCACCAAAGTATTTTCTGCCAAGTCAATTCTGACAGGCAAGACTACTGATAAAGGTCAGGAAAATATGACTGGAATATAAAGGACATCAAGCAGTCTTACTCAGAATGTGAAACCTTATGATTCCATTAAACACACAGACACCAGAATATGTGTGCATCTTTTTAAACGCCAAACACAACGTGCTTCTTCTTAAAAAAAGAAGAAGCTGTTTATGACAAACAAAAGGGGGAAAAACAATTTGTTAAACAACATTTCAGTATGTGGTGCATTATACTTTTGGATTTGACAGTGTTGGTTAAAAATAATGCCCTTAGTAAACTTTCCTTCTTCACCCCAACAGGTCACCCCATTCTTTGCCATGTGCAGAGGGGTTTGAGAGAGTAAACACAATATGCTTCTACGCTGGTTTAGCAATGCCTGCCAGGACCAGTCCCACCATTAGGCAAAGAGGTGGTTGCTTCCGGCACTGATTTTGGTTCCCATGAAAAGGGGAGAAAATTATTATCCTTTTAACATATTATTGTTATCATTGTTATTGCATTTCTATTACAAGGGGGAAGTGCTTGTGGAGTTTTCCGTCTCAGGTGTCCAAATAACTTGGCAGCCTTGGGTACAGTTGTTGTTGTTAATTCAGCTTATACACTGCCCTATAGCTGGAGGTCTCAGGGCAGTTCACAACAAGATGATGGGTGGGTGCTGGGGACCAGTGTCTATTGGACCAGTCCTTTCCCCTGGATTAGGACCTTTTGACTCATGTGGCTTCTAGGCCCTTGAACATCTGCATGATGGAAGATTCCTGGATTTCCAGTGGCCAAGGATTGAAGGGGCCAGAACCCTGAGTAGGGTTGCCAAATTTTGAAGAGCAAAAAAGAGGAGACATTTGCCAACTTCTACTTTTAACTATGGATTGCTATGACAACTCTACCCATGAAAAAGAGGATGTGTACCTGGAAAAAGAGGACATATGGCAACCCTATGAGTGTTCACCCCTCCTCAAGGTGAGGAGAACCAGAACAAGTTAGGAAAAAGGAAGTGCATGCCTTATTTCTAAAGAAAGTCTATTTTTATGATGATAAACAGACTAAAGATCTGTTTCAGTCAGATCTTACTGGACATCATGTTAATGGTCCCAAGGATGGACTTTTGGCCTGGCCATGCCTTACAGTAGTTTCAGTGAAGACAGCTGCCCTGTTTCCTATCCCCTGGTTGGCATTTGGATTCTTTTTCTCAGACATCCTTGTACGCTTTCAAATTGTCATTCCTCTTTCTGCTTACAGCAAAGTCTTGAGGCACGGACAGCTTTGACTAAGAGTGGTAAGAGTGGTGCATTTAGCTTATTGCAGATGTTCTGTTCTATCAAGCTGTCAGTTCCTTTTTAAAACCTCGAGAACACAACGACTTTCGCTCGTCTTCAGCTCTCCTATTAGAATTGCCCCAAAGTGTAAAAAATTCTCTGACACGTTTTCCAAGAATAGGGATGCTAGTGTCGGTGTCCTGACTAATTTCCAGCTGATTAAGCTTCTCACTCCAGTTAATTCATGGCAGGGGCAATTTGCCTTTTCTGCAATGCTTCTCTGAAGGTAGCACATACAGCTGATGTGCCCTTCAAAGGGTTTGCTCCTTTCTCTCCAAAAGTTGCTGCATTCTAGTGATGGCTCAAGCGACGCCTGAAATTTTAGACTGTGTTAAGGTCTGTGTGATCTCTGGGTGGAGGTTCTCCAGCCATGCTATTGTTAGAAGGCTCAGCAACACATGCAACGGTATCTGTTCAAATAGGTATGAATAGAGGTGGCATCTAACCCACCTGCTTTCAGCAGCCCAAAGCATCATAGCCAGACACTGGAGAGACCTGTCAGAAGTAAGCATGGACCAATGGTACCAAATAGTATGGGAAACAGCCCTACTAGAAAAATTAACCAATAAACTGAAACTGACACGGGGACAAATAGAAAAAGACACATATGGCTCCCCTTTATCACATACACAGCCCAACAGGACAACAACAAAAATCCACCAACAGCATATACAAATCAATATGGCTAACCTGATCCAAAACACCCACCCACCCCACTCACACATGAAAACAAAGACCACCACAGCCAACCACAAATGAATAACCACACCCTAGGCCAATCCCAACCTCTCTCACCACCAAAGGAACACAAGCGAAGAGCAAAGAACCTGCACAAGCAACGCTGACACCAAACCCCACATATAGTAAGTAAAATAGAAACACCGTTGCGCGACCCCCCCATCTCCCCCCCTCTTGCCCCCTTTTCTTCCTAATGTCTCAACAAATGAAACTGATTTGTAAAAATGTTACATGGGGGGGGGGGAATACGAGAGAGAGACATTGCAAACACTTTTGTAAATCAAGAAAATCTTTTTTAAAAAACAGAAAAAATAGAGGTGGAATCTATAGAAAGCGAGGCAGACCTCCACCCCATTGGAAAGCTATGGGGCTTAAGCCTGCCACTGTATGCTTTAAAGTGTGAGCCTAGGCAGGTTGATCAACTGCTAGCAAGGGAAGGTGACAGGAGAGAGCCAGCAGTCAATCACACAAAGTAAGTGAAATTAACTCTTTATTAGAAAAAAACAGGACCCCCCACTAGAGTGCCAGGTCTAATGAGAGCACAGAAACTCTTGCCCCTATGAAACAGTTGCAGAGATGGAAGGTCCCGGCCTTCCCACAGCTGCCTAAGTCCCCTCATCACCAGGGTTTCTCCCAAGCAATCTGAGACCAGAGTCAGTGCTATGAAGACTGCTGAATGCATGGAACTGAGCGCACAACACACTGCAAATTGCACAGCTCAACCTGGCCATGTGTTTTGTGCATTGCCAATCCACAGATGCAGACACAGCATAACACAGCATCTAACGCCGTGCACAGAATCCTGAGAAAATCTGCTTTGCTTTTTTTAAAAAAAGAAAAAGGCAAAGTTCTAGTCCTCATTGTTTAAAAAAGAAATAAAACATCAAGGCAATATCAGTGCTGTTCCTGGCTAGCTGCTGTGCTAAGTATATTTTTTAAACCAATGGAGGACTTTGGGTTTTCTAATGTCAGTGGTGCCCTGTGCAACCCCAAAATTTGGCTCCCCCTGCTTCTGGCATTCCATTCAACATCATAGTTGTGGAGCCCCCAGGGGCACCTCTGAGGGTCCATGCCCCTAAATCCGCCTCTGCTTGATACCAGGGCATACAATGCAGCCAATCTGTTAACTGGCAAGATCTCAAACCAAATATGCAGAAATTCAAGTAATTCAAAAATCCATGTTAAAGCATAGCTGGTTAGAAACCGCTGCCTTCTTAAATTTGCAAACAGACTGAATTCCATCAAATGTTTGTGTGATAGCAGAGGGCTGCTGAAGATTCCTAGGTTAGTATTAGCTAAGCAATTCCAGCATGGGGGTGGGTGGAGAGAAAATGGGTAGAGGAACACTCCCTGAAACAGTACAACAGATGCATTAGTATATATGATAGTGGTAATGAGTAGCTCCCTTCGCCTCTACACACACACATACAAAAGAACCATGTAGGTGTATGACAAATGTCTCAGCACAGGTCTGAATTATATTGTGTTGAGAAGGAGAAAAAATTGGCAGGCAGCTCCCCTTAGGAACTCTCAGGAGGCTTGGATTACAAAGATGGAAAGCTGTAATGCTTTAGGTACACAGTGTATCTGAAAGGAATGATCCAGAGATGTCACAACGGGGGGGGGGCAGAGGGATTTGTCTCCTTTCAAACCTACTTGAAACAGCTGGAGCATCATGTCATAAGCTGCTGTGATTCAGACATTTATTTAGGACAGGGGTGGAGGACCAATTGGCCTCCAGATGTTATTGGACTGTGATTCTGAGCATCCCACAACCTTGGCCTATGTTGGCGGAGGCTGATGGGAGTTGGGAGTCCAACAACATCTAGAGGGTCACAGGTTCCCTATCCCTATTTTATTTATTAAATTTGTATATCACCCTTCATCTGGAGATCACTGGGCAGTTCGCAACAGAAAAATACAAAATGAGGACCCCCCCAAAAAAAACCCACCAGAACCAAAGATGATTATTTGTTTGACATCAGTTCATGGCTGAGGGGGAGTGAAAAGAGACCCAGTTGTTCCAAAGAGACGCTCACTAGCCCTCTCTGCCTTTTCTCGGGGTCCAAAGCCAGCCTTTGTTGGTATCAGTGGGCATTCATTCAACCACTTTGTGCTGCTTTGGCTTTCCCTAGAGCAGAGGCCCCTGATGTGGTACCCATGGGCAGGAAGGCATCCTTGGGGTCCTACCATGACACCCACAAAACCTCTGACCCTCCTCTACTCACTGCCCTCTTTGTCACGAGGTGGAAGGAGGAAGTGGGAAAAGGGACACTCTTTCCCATTTCCTCTTTCAGTTCTATGGTGCTTTTCAGGCTCAGATAAATTTTATTGGATCAAATGCTTGGAAAAGCAAAGTGTGTGTGTGTTTTCTCTGTTTCTGTCTTTCGGGGTGGGTGGCTGATCCAAGGGAGAAAAATGATGAGAGGTTGTGGCATCCATACCACTGTCACTTGCTCAAAAATCAAAATATGTCAATGCCAGGAGCCTGAACTGATTGGCAACCCCTAACTAAGAGCATGAAATCACAAGCTGTGTGCTGTGTGGCACAAGAGAACCATTAGTATACTGTGGGAAATAAAATTAACCAAATGATTCAGAGCTCCTGCTAGCTCAGCATGTCCTCTGTCTGCTGACATGCACATCCCGGCGATCCCACAAAGAGTGTGTACATTTTACAAGCTCAAAATGCAGCTAGGTTGTTATTTTTTATCAATTTTGATCAAAGCTGCTTGGGAGAAAACTGCATCAGAACACAGTATTTCCCAGAGAATGGCAGGAAAAGTAGATGCGAGCTAGATATGGATTAAGGTTAACTTGTGCTGGAGGAGACTCTTGAGAGTCCCATGGACTGCAAGAAGATCAAACCTCTCCATTCTTAAGGAAATCAGCCCTGAGCGCTAACTTGAAGGACAGATCCTGAAGCTGAGGCTCCAATACTTTGGCCACCTCATGAGAAGAGAAGACTCCCTGGAAAAGACCCTGATGTTGGGAATGATGGAGGGCACAAGGAGAAGGGGACGACAGAGGACGAGATGGTTGGACAGTGTTCTCGAAGCTACCAGCATGAGTTTGACCAAGCTGCGGGAGGAGGTGGAAGACAGAAGTGCCTGGCGTGCTCTGGTCCATGGGTCACGAAGAGCCGGACACGACTAAACAACTAAACAACAACAACAAGTGCATACACCGCTTCGCAAAGCAGTGATGAGAGAGCATTGGATATAAATGGGAGTGTGTACACTGCCTTAGAATCATATACAGTGGGGTGGTGGTTGTTTTTAAGCAGGCAGTGCTAGAATGACATAGAGGAGAATATATTCCATTCTGTCAGTCAGACAAAAAGGTGCAGCATCTTTATTGTTTCCTGTATTTCAGCCTTCCTTCCTTCCTTCCTTCCTTCCTTCCTTCCTTCCTTCCTTCCTTCCTTCCTTCCTGTAAGTACTCAAGCAATTTGCAGTGTTACTTATGTTTGGTCACCGTTAAGTGAGAAACTGGGCCGGCACAGAACTCTGGACCTCTCTAGCATTTTTCTGTAACCAAATCAGAACCTACCATGAGGCTCCTTTTCCTGAAAGACACTTTGAATGAGATTCAGGTAGGTAGCCGTGTTGGTCTGACGCAGTAGAAATATAATAAAAAATTAAAAAATTATCCAGTAGCACCTTAGAGACCAACTAAGTTTGTTCTTGGTATAAGCTTTCGTGTGCATGCACACTTCTTCATATACTTTGAATGAGGTCCGCTTTGCACGCCTCAGAAAGCTGACACTTACAAAGCAGATGGGTTCCTCCAGCTGATCAGTTTATTGAGCATTTGTCCTGGTTTGTTTGCACCAAGTTTACATGGAGGTTCAATTACGCCCAATCTTTATTTAGCATTTATTCTGATTTGTTTGCGGAAAGGCTATATGGCAATGAGCACTTACCCTGCTGCCTTCATCAGGATTTGGTTGCAGGGTGTCTTCCTGCAGACTTTCCTGTGCCTCTCCCCATCACTTTCCTAACTGCAAAAAGTCTGTTTGGTTTTTAAAGTGGATTTGTTGCACTAGGGCGACAGAGCCCACTAATTTAATTGTACAAACGTAAGGGTTTCTTCGGACATCAGTTTTATTGTACATTTGTGATGATTTGTGCTTATGGTGGTTTCAGGGTAATTATACGTGATCCCATTTTCGAAGCTGTTTGTGCCTGAAAAAGTTTCAGGATGGACATACAGCTTCATTTCCATTTGTGGCTGAAATCCTGTAACTTTTCATACTACAAATATTCTGGGTTGTTCTCAGGTTTTTTGTTCTGTTATAGCACACAAATGCCTCTCCAAATACAGCACTAATGTCGCAACATTGGGGAAGCATTGTCAAACAACTAATAACGTGGAATCAAGTGTGGAGAGTATAAACCAGCCTGCTGATGCATTTATACTGCATCAATGCATTTTGCAGACTGTATTGCAAAAAGAAGAAGAACCATGAGTCTGAAGGTACCCCCAATTTCCAAATAGTCCCTCCCACCCCAAAATACTAAACAAAGATGGAGTCAGATTAATACACACCTTCGGGGAGTTTCAAGGGAACACAGGAAGACACAGATCTTGCTGGGGGTCTGAGGTGGTCTTTTGTTTACTCCTGGTAAACGGGAGGGGGAGCGGGAAGCAAACTGGAGACATTTAAAGTTTCCTTCTCCTGCCACAGCAAGCAAAGGCTAATTTCAGCCTGGCGTCTGAAAGATTGTTTAGGATCCACCACTCCTTGGGGTGGGTTTGCTTCACAACACAGTTTTGGACAACTTGGAAATGCATCCCTGGCCTCCTGATACACATGCGTGGCATTAGGTACAAAACATGCCTGTGTGTGTGTGTGTGTGTGTGTGTGTGTCCCCTTCAAAACACGCATGAGCAACACCTCAGCCTTTTTGCCTGTCATTCTTTCAAATCTGCATTTTGCAGAAGAGAACCGTGAGATCCGTCCTTCCTCTCTACGTGGTGTGTGCGTTTTTGACGCCTAGGAATCAGCTCCCGGTTCGCAGCAAAAAACCTATTGTGTGTGCAGCGGAACGGCTGGGACCACCATCTGACACCCTGCCTGAGCCTTTAAGTTTCCCTGCATCTCTCTCTCTCTCTCTTTCTGTGCAGTGTGGATGTCATGTGGTTCTCCTGTTGCCATGGTAACAAGCCTTGCTTGGTGAGCGGCACAGCTGAGTGCAAAATCCCACATTGGGACCATCCCTGTCAGATCTTTGCACAAGCATTCTCTCTCTCCGCACGTGTGTGCATGTGTGTGCATGGCCACCTGGGGGCTTCATGCTGGTACATGGCCCCTCCTTGGATGGAAAACTTGGTTCCTTTTTTATGAAGCTGCTCCAGGGATGAGTTTCCTTCTCTCTCTCTCTCTCTCTCTCTTTCTGTGTGCTGATTTTAACAATATTAAAGATTCTGTACAATGTTGATTCCGGTTTGGAATTAAAATATGGAAATAAGAGAGGGGGTGGGCAGGGAAGGCTTTCAATGCAGTCAAGAATGTTAGCAATACACACACATACATACAGTGGTACCTTGGGTTACAGACGCTTCAGGTTACAGACTCTGCTAACCCAGAAAGAGTACCTCGGGTTAAGATCTTTACCTCAGGATGAGAACAGAAATCGCATGCCAGCGGCACGGCGGCAGCAGGAGGCCCCATTAGCTAAAGTGGTACCTCAGGTTAAGAACAATTTCAGGTTAAGATCGGACCTCCGGAACGAATTAAGTACTTAACCCGAGATACCACTGTGTATATATTTCTCTTTGATGGAAAAAAGGCTGTAAGATGGAAGACACCTTTTTCCTGTTAATCAGACCCTCTTCACATTTCTGGAAACATTTGCCACAGGAGAACACCAATAGGAAGCTGCAACTGCTTCTAATAGACAGCTTTTGTCTCATACGAAACAAGACAGTAGAGCTTTGTGTTTCACACAGACACAGTTCTGTAGGGAGAATACAAGAGCCTGGTCATTCAGGAGCGCCACTTGGTTCCTGCCTACACTGATAGGAAGCGGACGTATCTGGGAAGAGGTGGACATCAGGCCTAGTGGAGAAAGCAGGTACCTAGAATGCGAAAGATCCCAGGCTTGATCCCCAACAAAACTCCCCATCTAAAACTTCTAGAGAGAGCTGTGGCCGGCCAGCGTAGGCCTCGGGGAGCTAGGTGGACCAATATATCACAGCTTCCTGATGGAAAAAGGTTATTGATGGCTACTAGTCATGGTGGCTACACTCTGCCTCCAGAGTCAGAGGCGGTACAGCGGTACCTCAGGTTACATACGCTGCAGGTTAAATATGCTTCAGGTTACAGACTCCGCTAACCCAGAAACATTACCTCGGGTTAAGAACTTTGCTTCAGGACGAGAACAGAAATCGTGTGGCGGTGGTGCAGCGGCAGCAGGAGGCCCCATTAGTAAAGTGGTGCTTCAGGTTAAGAACAGTTTCAGGTTAAGAACAAGTTTTCCACAGGTATCTGGTTGGCCACCGACAAAACAGGATGTTTATCCAATAGGCTCCTCTTACATTCCTGTGGAAGAGCATTTGGTGAAATGCAATTAAGTGGGCACAGTATATTGCGGCTTAAGCTGTTCATCGAGGGCTTTGCAGGATTTGAAGGCCTCTTCACAATGTCGCACCTCTGTTATGGGAAACCAGATTTTGTGTGGCTGCAGTTCAAATGCAGCAACACACACAGCGGGGGGCCTGATGCAGAACTTGTGACTATCCAGCGCTTCGAGAAAAATAGGTGCCGGAACTCACCGTGAAGTTGTTACAGTAAGTGGCTGGCCGACACAGGGCAGCCCTGAACAGATGCTGGCTTGACAACAGCCATGCTCACTGCCTGTGGAGGTGTTAAAAACTACAGCAAGTTGTCTCCCTAGCTGGTTTGGGCATTGCCCCTGGTTCTGGTGGAAGTAAAATAAATGTGCCCCCGCCTCCCTTGTTCTCTTAGATTCAGGCGGATGGCTAAGACAGCTCGGAAGGGCTGTAGTTTTTAAGGGGTGCTGGGAATTGTAGCTCTGTGAGGGGTGAACTACGGTTCCCAGGATTCTTTGGGGGAAGCCATGTTCTTTGAATGCATAGTGCAGATATGACCTTAGCCACCTTGTGAGCAAATGATTTGTCACCTGGTGGTTTCAATCTCATTGTGCTAGGCTAGTGAGCCATCTTAACTGCCACTTAAATTATCTATTTCCTATCCCCCCTGGCTGTTGCAGCTATCGCTGCTGCTGCTCCTCCTCTTAAAACTTACGGATTGCCTGTTTTGTCAGAGGAGTGATATACATTCTATAATCGAAAGGCACCAAAGAGCCAAAGCATCATGAAACCAAGGGATTCCAAAGTTCTGGTGCCACCACCAAGCAAGTCCTACCTGGGGGGTCCTGCAGCTTCTTCCTGCCCCCGAGCAAGGCCCAGCAGATCTCAACCAATGGGGAGTGTCGCCTGGGAGGAGGGGCATTCCCGCCCAGAATGCCCTTATTGTGGATGCAGTATATTTAGCAGAGAAATGCTTCCATATTTCCCTTGATGTGTGCTCTAGTTTTGCTGCCTGTCAGGACAAAGATAGCTTTCCTGGCGGTGCATCAATGTGCAAGCTGCCGAGAAATACATAAAGTGGAATGCTCATCAGCTTGCAGTGAGTCGAGAGTTGGAGCTGGCCTCTCTCCCTTCACCGTTTGCCCTGTGAGGACTATCAAGAGGCAGGAACAGCCCTGCCAGGCAGCAGGTTGAAGCAGCCCGATTTGGGCAGCACTTGGAAGGAAGGAAGGAGGAGATAATGGTGGGATCTGGTGACTGAATGATGCAGCAAGGCAGTGAAATATATCAGCTCCAGTGAGTCCCAGCAAATTCCCCATTTTGTTGGGGGCTGATGTCGCCCACCTGATGTTGTTGGACTCCAACTCCTATCAGCCCCAGGCAGCATGGTTAGTGGTTAGGGATGATGGGAGTTGTAGTTTAGCAACATATGGAGGGTGCCACGTAGGATATCCTTGCTCTAAGGTAACCATGGTTTCAGAGGAAAGCCTGAGCTCATGACTTCAATGAATTCTGAAAGACTCAAAGAACCCAGTGACTCATCAACATAAATGTGCTTTTATGTCATGATTTCAAAACGCAGTGCAGATTGTCTGCGAGTTGGCAAATTATTTTGTGTTGTTTGAGCTTGCTGCACTTCAAGTACCCCAAAACAGCAGTGGAAGTAACAACGTCAAGGCGAGAGATTTATTTGTTTGCTTACAAATATTCTAGAACGTTAACCTAACCACGGGTTTACAGCGACAGAAAAATGAATTATCATTAAAATAAGGGTGGGGAACCTGTGGCCTCACTGTTCACCACATTTTCACATCAGTCTGTGGATTTGTTTTTCATTTCTTAAACAAGCTTTCACAAGGATTCCTCAGTGTTTTAGTGTGATTTTCTCCTGATTTTAGTGTGAATTTTGAAGGAGGGCTGTGGGAAGTGAAAACGAAGTAGGTTCAACCTTTAAATGTATCAATCAATCTCCTTTATTGGCATAAAAAAGTGCATCGTATACACAACACAGTTAACAAAACATAGTAGGAGATACTTTAGGATAAAACTGTCCAGACATGATGAGGTATGAAGATGGTTCTTAAGACCTATGACGACGTAATTTCATAGCGACACTCAAAAATCTTGCCACATTTTCCACAACGTTGTTACTACAGTTGTTCAGCAGATAAGACACCCTGGAATAGTCAGTGTGAGAAATGCCCTCCTTCAATAAGGGGGCCAAATACTCATCATATATTTTTGCATAAAATGGGCAACAAAATAAAACGTATGTGATGGATTCAGCCTGTTTTGTGCCACAGGGGCAGCATCATTCAGAGTATGGGATTTTTGAGAATCTACTTTGCAAAACTGCAGATGTTAAATCTTGCAAGGGAAAGAGCTCTGCGTAGGTGGGGATCGTAAAGTTGAGGTAAATTTGGAGTGTCCTGGCCAAACGAGGGAGGAATTCCCAACCCCAAAGGTTCCCCATAGAAGTGCTGTGTTCTGCACTGTCTACAGCAGAAGATGGTTCTAGAAGGCTGTACATGTTACTTATAGTGTCAGATTTTCCTTTCAAGTTGAGAACCGTGGCCTTCCATCAGCCAAAAATCAGGTCTCGCTAACTGAGACTTAAAACAAGAAGAACCAGCTAATTGGTCTCTTTTAAAAATAAAAATGTGAAGACAGGGTGTGGACGACTGTCTCTGCCAGGAGATGAAACAAGATCCATATGGTGCAGATTGGGTACCTGCCTGGCTGTAAAGAAAAGTCTGGCAGCAGGCATCTAAAAAGGTGAAAATGTAGGAGCGATGTGGGCTTAACAATTATGAAGAATACCGCATAACAACAACACCACACCACACACATACAGACATTCCCTCTCTCGTACGGAGCATCTGCCTTCAGTATGGATCACATGGCCAATCTTTGGTTAACTTCCTGCCCACAGAGCTTCCTGGATATATGTGATCTAAATGCTCTGAAAATAAATAACTGGGTAGGTAAATTCCTGGCCTTATTGTACAATTGCTGTTTCGAGGCCATATTGCACCAAATTGTGGGTGCTTCCAGATGGCTGCTATTTTCAGGTTGGCTTCAGTCACATATCAGCAAATTCAGGCTGCACAATTAAGATAGAAAACAATTGGGAACGAATGTGCAAGAAATGGCCGGAGTTGTTTAACCTCCTCACAAACTTTCTGCAAACAAATGGAGACAAGCGTTCAATAAACAGGCCGGTTGGAAGCAACCTGTAGGATATTTTTAAATGCTGGTGTGTGTGAATCCCATGGCAGGACCACACCTTGGTTCAGCTCCTGCCTGTTGTGCTTGAGGGTTGTATTTGACTATGACCCAGGGAGTGGTTTTGAGCTGGTTCACAACAGAGACATAACCAAAGAAGACTTTCCTCTCACTAAACTTTGAACTGGACACAGTATTCCAGGTGCGGTCTGACCAAGGCAGAATAGAGTGGTATTATTACTGCCTTTGGCCGGGACACTATACAAGAGGTAAATCTTATCATTTGTATAGCGTATATCGTGTTGTGCGCTGCTGTGTTATATTGTATGAATTGGTAGCCTATACTTTTATAAATAAAACAAGCTTCTCACCACTCCAGATTAGACAGCTGAAATGAGCAAAATGTGGGGTAACTGGAAATGGATTCTTATGTGGCAGAACTTTGACCTCAGCTCAAATTTGGTTCTTAGAACAAATTCCTGTACTTAACAGCAGCTGAAGGTTCTTCCAGACCTACAGAATTGCAGAATTGGAAGGGACCCTGAGGGTCACAAATCCAACCCCTTGAAATGCTTATACTGCCTCTTTTCTCCAGGGAAAGCTGTTCTTTAGCTCTGAATAGGAGCAAACGACAACCAGGTTTTCAGTGGAATGACGTTTGCTCTCCCATTTAGTGTGAAACAGTGAGTTTTCCCCAGGACAACGGCGGAACCATCAGAAAAGCTCTTGGACCCATGTCTGGAAAGCATGGGACAAGTGGAACAAATTGGAACAAGTGGAAGGTTGGACAAGCCCTCAACATAAACACTAGGTTCTTTAACCTTTCATTTTGTACCTGGCTACAGTTGGTGGATCTTTGGGTTCCAGTAAAGCAGATACCCACAAGGCTGAAGTCTCCTGCCTTCCCCTGATGTAAAAGAGCATTTATCACGGCACCTGACAGCAATGACTCTCGTAAGTTAATGATGCATCCTGCCAAGGCCTACTTTGTTTTGTCTGTCCTGAGCCTTCTGCCAACCCAGCAGGGAATCACAGATAATCAGCAGCGGGAACTAGAGGGATGAACCAAGTGATGTTTCAGAAGCCCCTTTATTTGCTCAAGAAGGCAATAACTTAACAGCGCCTGGAGATGGACTGAACAGAGAACAGAACAATTAGTGCGTTAAGGAGAAATCCGAGTGGAGAAATCTAGGTCATGGAATGCCACCTCATATGAATGAGCAGCCAGAGGGCTTGGTGTAACGTTTCATGGAAGAGGTGGGATTTCAAGTGTTTTTTAATAGCTCCAAAATTAAAGGTGGGTCCTGGCATTTGTTCAGTGGAAAAGAATAATCCCACAGCACTGGGCAAGAAAGCTTGAAACAAGAAAGAGAGTTTCGGCAATAAATGGAGGAGGTGGGTTTGAAGGTGCAGAAAGCAAAAGCTTTACTAAATGCAAGAACCCGAGAACACGCTGGTTCAGGCAATGGTCCATCTAATTCAGCAGAGGCCAACCAGATGCCTGTGGGGAACCCGCGAGCAGGACCTGATAACAACAGCACTCTTCCCCTCCTGCAGTTCCCAGCAACGGTTAAACATAAGGATGGAAGAGGGAATTGGCAAAGTTGACTTCTGAAACAGATTTACTGTGAATTTCATAGGCACATTTTTACATGCAGTCTTGATGAATGCGCCCATTTTTGCAAGCAACTTAATCCTAATCTAATGCTATCTTCACTAGTATACTCATTTTCATGCACACACTTTCCCCTAATAAAAGCATTTCTAGGTTGGGGAACTGCATCACAGGATTTGGGAAAGTGACTTTCGAAGGATGTCTGTGTTTCGGTTCTCACGCTGTTTTGGGAAGCGTGAATTTGATAGATTCATCTTAAAATGCAAACTGGACTGAACTACCCCCCTCCCTATCCTTACCCTCAAAGTATTCCAGTGGGAATTGAACATGAACACTGTGCATGGCATTCCAGCTGACCATTGGGGTGGTGGAGTGGAGAGAAAATGGAGCTTGGGGGAATGGATCCTGTACTCGGGAAAAGGACATAGTTGTCTGATACCCCAAACAGTAAACACTCTTACACAGCAACTTTTTCTTGCAGCGGGCCCCATTTGTACATTATTATTAGCCAATCCACTAAGGCTGTGTAGATGTGACCATCTACTTCGGCTCCCATGCTACTTCTGGTGTTTGAAGCCAAGCACACAGGACATAACCACAGTCCATAGGTATTTCTGATAAATGCTGCTATTAGATCTGCTTCCCCTCAAATCAGCTTCCATCTGATTTGAAAACGCAAATCATGGTTAAGTAGAGGTACATATATTTGAGACATCCATTTGAAATACTTGGGGGGTCTGGGATGACAATCTCGCCATGTTTTAAGCCTCTAATGTGTACAGCATATGACGCTCAGTACCGTGTACTGAGGCCATGTTTCCCTGGTCTTAAAAACAACCCCTAAGAGGGTAACGAAAACTGGATTATATTAATATGAAAAGCATTCACATAGAAGGGAACAAAATATAATTCTGGCTGCAATCGTAGAGGTGTCGCTCGAGACTCCTGCTCTTCTAGGCTGCTTCAACAGAAGTATAGTGTCCAGGTCAAAGGAAGTAATAGTACCACTCTATTCTGCCTTGGTCAGGCCACACGTGGAATACTGTGTCCAGTTCTGGGCAGCACAATTTAAGAAGGATGTTGACAAGCTGGAACGTGGTCAGAGGAGGGCAACCAAGATGATCAAGGGTCTGGAAACCAAGCCTTATGAGGAACAGTTGAAGGAGCTGGGTATGTTTAGCCTAAAAAAGAGGAGACTGAGAGGAGATATGACAGCTATCTTCAAATATGTAAAGGGCTGTCACATGGAAGATGGAGCAAGCTTCAAGTTACAAGAAAGGAGATTCCAACTAAACATCAGGAAGAACTTTCTGACGGTAAGAGCTGCTCTACAGTGGAACAATCAGGAGGTTGTGGACTCTCCTTCCTTGGAGGTTCTTAAGCAGAGGTCGGATGGCCATCTGTCTTGGATGTTTTAGCTGAGATTTCTGCATTGCAGGGGGCTGGACTAGATGACCCTTGTGGTCCCTTCCAACTCTACAATTCTTTTTCTTCAGGGTGGTGGTTTTTCCATTCCATTTGGCACTCTGAGGTAGGCTTTGATCCATGTGAGTGTGTGTCCCGCACTTGTTTTTCCGTTAAGCTGTCACAGACATTTTCAATGCAAGGAGGAGGAAGCAGGAACCTCTTTCCCTTTCCCTTTCCCTTTCCCTCTCTCTCTCTCTCTCTCTCTCTCTCTCTCTCTCTCTCTCTCATTCTGCAGCAGTGGTCTTATGAATAATACAGCACATTTTAAGTCGAGCCTTTACATTATGAATTCCTTGTCTGCATGAATTAGGAGAGGTGGCCTACATGAACCATATAAAAATACCTGCCTTTTAGGAATTGCTGGCCTACTTCAAATGCCTGTCAGAAGTTGTTGGACTCTGCTGTGTGAGCCAAGCTTGCGCGGTCATGTGATGGGACATTGTCTAAGAGAGCAGCATGACGCGGCCTTTCGGTGCTTTGCAGAAGCAGCCCAGACCTCAAAGGCTTCCTTTCTTTGCAGTTTGACTCAGTGGCTCCCAGACAAGGAAGGGCACTGATTCTCGGAGCCTCCGAACTGTTCTGCCGAGTCATTCCATGACACATTCTCCTCGGTTTGGTGTCTGGGCTTTAGGTGTCAGAGCAAAACACCAAAACGCACGTTATCTGCAATCCTCCCAACACATGGACTTATAACCAGTGGCTGCTACACTTCACCCTCCTTTTGTCGCTAGGGTTTTTTTTGTCTTTGTGGGTAATGTCAAAGAGAGAAATGAGTGTTGCTGCTCCTTGGATAGAGCAGGGAGCTTAGGGAATGCAGACCCTCCAATTGTCCCTGTTTTCCAGCGACAGTCCCAGATTTACAGATGCCATCCCAGTTTCTGATTTGATGCCAGAATATCCTGCTTTCCCTCAGGACATCCCAATTTTCATTGGAGAAATGTTGGAGGGTATAGTAGAATGTGCCTACTTTACTCAGGAGGTATGGAGCTAGGTGACCCCCGAACCAAGTAACTATACTGTACAACCTTTAGAAGGCAGCCCTGTATAGGGAAGGGTTTTTTTTTTAATGTGTAATGTTTTGTTATATATGTTGGAAGCTGCCCAGAGTGTCTGGGGCAACCCAGTCAGGTGGGCAGCATATAAATAATAAAATTATTATTATTATGGAACAGGATGCCCTTATTTTCACTGGAGAAATGTTGATGTGCATAATTTTGCAGTGGGTGCAGGGAACGAGAGACAATGTTCCCTGGGGAAAGTAGAGGGCTTGTGTGTAATTTTGTCCCACATTTTAGTTGGGGAGAGAGAGCAGCAGAAGTCAGAGGGCTGCAGCTGGCACTACCTATAAATACATGCTTGTATATTTGGTAAGAGGGGCTGGTTGTTTCCGCTGTATCTGGGCCTGCTAGTTGTTATTATGGTCCCCATGTGGTAGCTGTTTCAGTTTACAGTGATGCTTAAGAAGGGCATCGGCTTTCATTGTTATCTGTCCTGCTGCTCTAACATGTGGGATTCTTTGTTGCTGAATTGTATTTTTTTGCATTTGATCTTTTTGCTGGTGATATTTTTAGGATGAAGTCAACCGCTTGGAGATTTTCTATGAAATGTAGATGCACACACAGACACTCTAAACTAAACTACCTACCTAACTAACTAACTAACTAACTAAATATCGTGCCACTCTGTGCTGCACAGTTCATGTCATGAGTACCTCCAAGGTGGCATAACAAAAGGGCATCCCTTTGGCAATTTTCGCACCCCATCCCTTCTGCCATCTTAGTTTCAAGGGTGTGGATATATCTCATCACCCCACCCTGCAGCAATAACTTCCTCCACCAAATAACAGCAGGACTTTTATTTTCATTTTCTTGTATTGGTGGGTGCCTCGAGACGGGCGTTTGTTTCCTGTGGGTGCCTTCTGTCACACGTCATTGCCACAATAATAGTGCATTGATGGTGAGTTTATACTGGACCGTCCATGCATCCTTGTGCTTTCTTAGTTGCTCTGTGATGTAACCCCAATGTTTTCTGCATTGTTGCCACCTGGAGGGGCACTCTTGCACTACAGCGCATCAAAATTAGCGCTTAAAGGTTTTTTTTAAAACCGTTTATAAATGCATATAAACACAGAAATAAATGTGGGGATGTCTCGGTGAGACGAGGGGCATTCTGGCAGCTGTGGAAGTGTGTGGCAGTGGGCTGGAGCATGGCAAGGGAGCAGGAGAAGACAAAGCCACACCTGGTTTTAACTCACAGCGAAAAACACCACCACCAACAACTAAACAAGCAGATTCAGGAGAGAGGTTGTAGCTTCAGCTCTTTGCTCGCTGTGCTGCTTTTAGATTTACAGACGGCATCCCCCCATGTCTGATGCAATAGACTCTATTCCACCCTCTCAGCATTCTGCCACCTCCGTCAGTTTTATATTTAGATCCTTTATCAGTCACACCCAAAAGCATTCCTCCTCCCAAAGGAACTCCTGTTTTGCGACTTCTTCACGGTGTGGCAGCCTGACGCATTTGCGCAGCAGAAACCCGGGGTCAACATTATATTCACCTTTCCCCCTGCTATGGTTCTTTCTCCTCCTTCCTCTTTGATGACGTGCAGAGCTGGAGATGAAGGCAGGAAAGAATCAGAGCCCTCTGTGGAATCTGCTGCCCATAGCAGCTGCTTCACATTCCGTTTCCGCAGTGTAGGAAGCGGCCTCATTCCACGGAGGTGAGGGCTACTGATGGCGACTAGACATCATGGCTATGCCCCGCCTCCGCAGTTGGAGGCAAGCAATGCTTCTAAATACCAGGAGAGGAAGATGCTCCTGAGCTCAAATCCAGCTCCCATCAGCCCTAGCCAGCATGACCAACAATCTGGGATGATGGGAGTTGGAGTCTGTTATGTACTGAAGTTCTCACCCTGGGCCAGCAGGGGGATACTGTAGATAGTTTTCACTCAGGTCCACATATGCAAATAAGGGATTGAAAGTGACGTTCAGTGATTGGATAGTTACAGAAAATGGTTACTGGTGCGTTCTAGTGGAGCTCTATATAAGCAGACTGGCTGAACCCTTCAGTTCAGTTCTGGCCTGTGAATAAACAAGAGCTGTTTGAAGGATCGCTGTGTCGTCTGATATGTTCACCCACAACCTAACAGAGTCCCACAATATCTGGAGGGCCAACCCAGTGCCAACAAATTCATGCAGGAGTAGGAGTCATTTTGCACATACAGTGGTACTTCGGGTTACAGATGCTTCAGGTTACAGACACTTCAGGTTACAGACTCCGCTAACCCAGAAATAGTACCTCGGGTTAAGAACTTTGCTTCAGGATGAGAACAGGATGAGTGGTGCCTCAGGTTAAGAACAGTTTCAGTTTAAGAACGGACCTCCAGAACGAATTAAGTTCTTAACCCAAGGTACCACTGTATTGGAATAACAAACAAGATTTAATTAGAGGAAACCCATTTCCTTTATGGCAGTATAAAGCACAATATAATACAGCAGAAGCAAGTTCCATTGAGTCCACCGGAGCTTACTCCCAAGTAAAATGGTTATAGGATTGCAACCTTAAACTGGTTTCCCAAACTTAACTTGCCTCAGTTGCTGAAATGTTTTAAAGATTTGCACGTCTAAGTTTTGTTCTGCATTGTATAAGGAAGAGTATGTTTTTAAAAAAGACTCATGTGTGGTATGTTTTCATTCTTATGTGAGGCAACCTTAATGTTTCATCCCCACCCCCAATGCCTTTAATCTAATTGCATAAATTATGGATATAGAATAATAAAAATAAAGCTTGAGTGGTGGTAGAAGGAAGGAAACATTTCCGTGTGAGCATCCAGGAAACACCTGGTAAGAAAAAGCATGATGGGCTGGATACTGTAGACTTCTGGTGTGGTCTGGCAAGGCTCTTTTTATGTTGCAAATACTAGTTAGATAGCTTTATGAGATCCAGTGGGGTTATAGTGGATACAGTGTTAGATTAAGATCAGGATTCAAATCTGTGGCCTGTAGTTGTTATGTAAATTTGCACATGTGCCATTTTAAAAAATAAATCTCTCTCTCTTTCTTTTTTTGCACAATTTTGTTTCTTCCAGTCACAAGACCCAGGCAAAAAGCTGCAAAAGAAGATTCCACCTAAACATTAGGAAGAACTTCCTGACAGTAAGAGCTGTTCGACAGTGGAATTTGCTGCCAAGGAGTGTGGTGGAGTCTCCTTCTTTGGAGGTCTTTAAGCAGAGGCTTGACAACCATATGTCAGGAGTGCTCTGATGGTGTTTCCTGCTTGGCAGGGGGTTGGACTCGATGGCCCTTGTGGTCTCTTCCAACTCTATGATTCTATGATTCTATGAAATGTTACCAACATTCCTTCTCCTTGCTCTGGAAAGCCTGCCCAGTTTCCTCCATTACTATGTTGGCCCTTGGAGAATACCCTCGTGCACTTTCAGGACTTATGCTCACAGCCCGGAGGACTAGAAGCTTATTTGTTTAAAGAAAGAAAGAAAGAAAACACAGATGAATTTGGGGCTGCAGCCTGTACACACTTATCTGCAAGTACATCCCACTGAACTAAAGTATACTTGTGGTAGTGTCAGGCTTTGGGGGATCAGATCCCTCCCACGGTGGCAGCCAAGAAGCAGGGAAACGATAAAACTTCTTACCAATCAATTTATTCAATAATTCACAGAGAGCAACGAAGGAATGCAGTCTTCCCTAAATAATGGCATTGCTCCATTACGTTACCCCTGCTTCAGCTAATCTGAGCTTTCTGCCTCTGAGCGCTCTGTTCTACTATCCTCAATGCACGCCTGGTCCTGAGAGGGGGTGGTCAGGAATGCTTTCCAAGGACACTGAGTCTGTCAGCTGCCTGTCCCCTGTGCTTCTTCCTGCTGTTCCTCTTCCAATATTTCCCAGCCTTCTGCAGCCTCTGAACTATGCCCTTCTGCAAACCACTGTTCTAAATCTATACCGTCCTCCTGTTCTTGGGAAGGTTCAGAAGAAGGGTCCCCACCATTTCTCCTCAGTCCAGCCCCTGACAGCCAGGGTCCTAGTTGTGTGCTTCTCCATAGGCATCTGGTCAGCTACTGTGAGAACAGCAGGCTCTTCTTATGTTCTTATGTATAGAACTGCACTATAAGAATATTAGGAGATTTTTCATGGAACTTTGAAGTGTCAGGCATAGCCCTAATGGCTTTAGCCCAAACGTAGCAGAGTTTTCCTGCACAGCGAAGAAGCTAGTTGAGGTGGAAATGACTAGTCAGCTAGACTCAGAATAACTATTTACAGGATTTATTAAAAGGGGAAAAAACCAGCAAAGTTTCTGCATACAAAACAAAGCAAATAAATCCTTTCTTTCTCTCTCTCTCTTAACCATACACAGCACTCCTACTCCTTCAACACACCTAACCCCAAACTGTGCTAGCATTCCTAGATAACAGAGTTGAGTGCTGGTTGTTAACCAATCAGTGTAAATAGTTTCTAGGTCAAGCAGACCTTGGCTTTCTGCCAAGAGTAAATTGACACTGCCTTGAGTTAATTGTGTGAAGCCAGAATCTGTAAGTTTTCATGAGAATCAATTAACAGAAACTGAACAATTTTTGCACCTGGTACCAAACTCCATTCTTGCTCTATACGGTTGAAGGTCTGCCAGCAACCTATGGCCCACCTCCCAGCTTTCTGGTTAAGAATCTGATCTTGGACCAAACTCTTTTAAAAAAACCTCTCCAGGCCTAAGATTAAATCCCTAAATCCACTTTAGGCTTTAGAGATTAAAAAGTAGTTTTGGATTCAGGGAGGCTGAGTGCATTCAGCAACCAATGGTTTTACGGGGGTCTCCCAGTGCTCAGTCTCTCTGGAATTTGGGCTCCTTTGATTTCAGTGCCATGAAGTGGGTTTTCATGAGGCTAACACTCTGCATGCCACTCTGACTGCCTTAATCTAATTGCTTCGGCAGGTCCGGTAATCTGGAAGGTGGCTGGCTGAGTGGGTGCTGCACCCATCTTTCCTTCTGTTCTTCTTCACCCTAAATGACACCTAAACCGTGCAAGCTCAAGCAAGCAAGGGAACTCGCGCAGGGGTTTATGAGTCAAAGCCTGACTTCCTGCAGAAGTGCTCCTCAATAGCTTCAAAGGAAAAGGCTTTCCTCTGGAATACCTGCCCGCAGCTTTTACTGGTGATCCAGCTAATGGCGGGTGTGCCACTGGCAATTCACAGAGGTGCTAATGTGCCTCAACACGCCTCTGCAATAGACACTTCATGGCTCTGCAATTTTTGCTTCAGTGCCTCTTGCTTACAACCCACCCCATTCCAATAAAAAATAGCAGCCTCAACTTTATATGGTTAGAACAGGGTGGTCTAACATGTAACCCTTTGGAAGGTAGCGTGAGGGCTTTGGGGAGGGTGTCAAATTTTGGCTTCACTCACCACCCTCACCCCAGTGTGACAAGGCAGTGTGCGGCCCACAGATTCCATGTCAAAGTACTCTTGCGGCCCACTTGGTATATGAAAGGTGTTATGTATTCAGTGGTCTGTGTTTGCCTAAGCTTGAGTCTGGGCTAAGGATTCTGAGCCCCTGTGTTCGATACATGACATCCAATCACAGAACATTTCAGGATTTGGGCCTCTGCCATTGGCCCTTAAACTCTGAGTCATAATTTGCAGCTTGGAAGTTTAGACAGCCAATCATGTTGGGAGTGGCCCAGGCCTTCAGAAATGTAAGCAATTGCTTTGTGCCTGTTGTCCAGTTCTGTTAGTTCAATAAAGGTTCTTGCTGTTATCACTGCGTCTTGCTTCAAAAAGTTTGACCGCCCTGTGTGAAATATATTCAGAGTCAAGAGTGGATTTCATGCTCTGCGGTTAGACGAAAGACCAGAAGGCCATCAAGCTGAACCTGCCCGCCCCAAGAGAAGACCTTCACTTCCTCTGTCTTCCTCTGGTCTTCAGTATGCCCATCTGAAATCCTGGAGAGCTGCCACCAGTCAGCAAACACAGTAGACTAGATTGCTGAGCACTAGCTGCCAGTTAGCTATCAGTCTACATTCAAGGTGCTGGTCTTGGTCTGTAAAGCCTTCTACAGCTTGGGGGTCTGTATACCTGAAAGCTTGCCTCACTCCTTATAGACCCAGTCAGCCACTCTGCTCTGCAGGGGAGGTTCTCCAGCAGATGCCATCTCATCAGGAGGTCTGTTCCGCACAATGAAGGAATCAGGCCTCTAGTGTTGCATACCCATCGCCTGTCCCAGAAAAAAAAGAACATCCTTTTTTTTTTTTTTGCAAGAAGACGGAGGCCAAAATGGCTGTTGCGATTTCGGGCTGCAGTCTCACCCCCCCAAAAAAAATTACCTTTTCGGAGCATTGATCTTGTGCAGCACCTCAAAACATGCATTTTTTTGCCCAAAAAAGTTAGGGGTGGCAGCGTGATCTTGTGTGGGTCATGTGAGTTACACATGCATACCCTCCAACATTCCTCTGATGAAAATAGGGACGTCCCATTCCATAATAATAATTTTACTATTTAAACCCTACACGTCTTACTGGGTTGCCCCAGCCATTCTGGACAGTTTCCAACATATAAAAAAAACATAATAAAACATTAAACACTAAAAAAAAATCTTTCCTATACACAGGATTGCCTTCAGACGGCTTGGGGATCGGATAACTCCATACCCTCCAACATTTCTCCAATGAAAATAGGGACAGTCTAAGGAAAAGTGGGACATTCCGGGATCAAATCAGAAACTGGGACGGTTTCTCTAAATCAGGGACGTCCCTGGAAAACAGGGACACTTGGAGGGTGTGGGAGTGCAGCCGTAGAAGATGGTGTCCTGGTTTGGGGCCACTTCGTATTGGAGGGCACTTGCCCTTTGAATTCTCACCCATCAGATATTAGACTCCATCTTGGTTGTCTTTTCAGCCCCTGCTGAAGACCTTTCTCTTTCAGCAAGTCTTGTAAGCTGGGCTCTTTCCCGGCCTGCATCTGTACGTATTAGATGATGATGATGATGATGATGATGATGATGATGATGATGATTTGCAATTTTTATTCCTTGTTTTTTGCTGCCCTGAGCTCCATTGGGAGGAAGGGGAGCGGAATATAATTTTTTATAAATGGACCAGTGATCTGATTCGGGATATGGCAGCTTCCTTTGGAGCAATGCCCCTTACTGAAGCAAATGAAGAGCGTGTTCAGGAACACAGCCTTAGAAGTACCTCTCTTCCCCCCTTCAAATCATACCACGCCATAATCAGAAAGCTGCTCTATTAATAGCCTTTCCAAATGATTATTGGTCTATGGTAACTTTTCACAGGCTCTCTTGCCGGTTAGTAAAAAGAACAGTCCCTGGCAACCAGAGACTGGAAGTTTGTTGCTCTTCATCTTTGCGCAGCCAAGTCAGAACCAAACTCAATGACCTTATGCCTCTTCGGAGCCGTAACAGTATGGGAAAGGTAAGCTCATTAGCACTATCAATTCAAAGATAAAATAATTCTCACAATGCAACACAACTATTTTGAGCTGTTTCTTTTGAAGCCTTAATTAAACAATCAAACAGGGCGTGTGTTCACAGGCTCGCTGTGCAACGCTGTTATGGCAACGTGTGTGTGTGTGTGTGTGTGTCATACCAGGTCCAGGAAGCCGCCAGCTGTTGCATCGCCTGGCAGCATCCTGTTGGCTGTTGTTGTTGTTTAAAAAAAGTCTCAGTGCAGGCTTATGCTGTTGCGCACCATCAATGGTGGCGAAGGGGAAGGAAACCTGCCAAGCGACTTTTGCAGCCTCATAAAAGGGTGTGGTTTAACGAAGCCTTCGCACAGGGGAAGCCAGCTGTAAGATGGAAAGTCCTGAATGAATCATTCGCTTGCACTAACTTCATTAGCTGGGGCAAGTTTCTGCAGGTGTAGCAGGGTGGACTTGCAACAATAACAATTAAAAATAATACAGGCCTTGAAGTTTTCCGAATGCTCGTTCTGTTGCAAAATCTGTCATTCATATTGTTCTGTCAAATGGCTGGGGTGGGTGGGTTAGGAACCGCCCCACTGTCTGGATCCTGTTTTCCAGCCCTGGTCTAGTACGTATGTATTATCCCCCATAGTTTTTAGTCAAAATAGATTTCACTGGTCAATTCTAGTCAATGGACTTGCTTATTCTGCTGTCGCTGGGCAATGGTTCTAGCCAACCTTATTCCTCTGGAAGTACAGAAGCTTGCTGTTGGTGTGGGAGATTCTCACAGATCAGGCCTCACCCTTGAAGAGTTTTCAGTTCAGGCAGGCCAAGAGGTCAGAACTTAGGTGCAAAATAAGAGGCGCAGAAATCACAGGTGATGAGTAAAAATTGTTTGAGAGGCACCGGGAAGGGGGAAATATATCTTAGGTGCACGGTGGTTGGATTTCTGGTGGACAACTTTTGAAAGTACCAAAGAACCTTCAGGGAAAAAGAGAGAGAGAAGTAATGAGATTTCGTGGGCAATTATTTATTAATTATACACACACACACACACACACACACACACACACACACTACCCTATACCTGGAGGTCTCAGGGCGGTTCACAGAATAAAATCAAAATACAGTGGTACCTCGGCTTAAGTATTTAATTCATTCCAGAGGTCCGTTCTTAACCTGAAACTGTTCTTAACCTGAAGCACCACTTTGGCTAATGGGGCCTCCTGCTGCCGCCGCGCTGCCAAAGCACGATTTCTGTTCTCATCCTGAAGTAAAGTTCTTAACCCGAGGTACGATTTCTGGGTAAGCGGAGTCTGTAACCTGAAGTGCATGTAACCTGAAGCGTATGTAACCTGAGGTACCACTGTATAAAACCACATAATCAAAATAAAAACAACAATTCCATATGTTCTAGATTCAGGTTGGTAGCCGTGTAGGTCTGACTCAGTCAAAATAAATAAATAAAATTTAAAAAATGTCCAGTAGCACCTTAGAGACCAACTAAGTTTGTTCTGGGTATAGCTTATCCCCAGAACAAACTTAGTTGGTCTCTAAGGTGCTACTGGACAATTTTTAAATTTTATTTATTTATTTCAATTCCATATGTGTTATCTGCTGTTTTCCATTGCAGCCTTTAAAGGCTAGGCTTGCTAATTAACCTGAACGCCCCATTCCAGCTGGGGGGATTCAGCTGGCTTGCGCTTTCACCAATCACATAATGTGTAGAAATCACAATGTGTACATTATGGGAATCAACATGACTCTGTGTTAATGTCACCTAATGAGCAATTTGTTATAGGCAGAGAAGCAGCAGCAAGCAGTACATGTTGTCAACCCCATTAAAGATGCACAAGAGCCTGGTTAGGAAAATAAGTTGCAACGCTTCTTTGGTTTAATAAAGTAGGCATATAATAGGCATAAGGTATGTTGCACATGAATTCTTGCCCTTCAAAATAGAGTGTGCTTTCTTAATAATGAGGATATTCCTTCCTTACTTTTTTCCCACTGCGTTTCCTATTTCCAACTTCAAGTTTGCCTGATTAGAGAGTTGGAGGTATCGCCGTGTCAAAACATAAACCTTTTGGTTTAACAGGCAAGTCTGGGATTTAGGTCTACCAGACAGCTCCAAGATAGTGGTGAAGTTGGAATGAACCACAGGGTAAGACACCATACTTGGTATCAACCGGTTGGGCAGGAAAGACTTCTGTCTGAAACTCTGAAGAGATGCATTTGGTCACTCTACACCAGGGTTCCCCAAACTTTGGTCTCCAGCTGTTTTTGGACTATAGTTCCTATCATCCCTGACCACTGGTCCTGCTAGCTAGGGATGACAGGAGTTGTAGTCCAAAAACAGCTGGAGACCCAAGTTTGGGAGACCCTGGTCTAGACAACAAGGTAGATGGACCAATGGCCTGAGTTGGTATAAAACAATTTCTCACGTTCCTGCTTATTCTCACAGATCAGAGCCATTCCACTAAACATCACCACAATTCAAGTCTAACACAATGGAATAAGTCCTTAAAGACCTAGATCACAGGTATGGGTTGCAGCGCATAGACGAGGTTTGGTGGATGCATAAATGAGAGCTGAAATATGATACCTTTTCCATTTGTTTTCAGATATCCCCCCTGTATTCCATTAGCACAATATTTTGCCTCCCTGAAGACTGTAATTTGAAGTTAAGGAATGAAAATAACATACCAACAGCAAGCAATTGAAAGGAACATAATACATCTGGAAGGAAATATTTTGAAAACTGCATCTCAGGATGCCACTGAGTAGCACTGAGGGTTCCAATCAGCTGTAAGCAACAGGATAGAAATAAGGATAGGTATAAGTACAGATGCTGGCAGCCAATGTTTTATTTTAGTTAGAGTAGAGGAATGAATTGTTACATGCAGCTTGAAAGAAGAGCCTTGCTGGATCTTGTTAGTTCAACATCCCTTTATTTTCAGTGGCCAGTAGCCAGACGTCTCAAGGAAGCCTGAAGGCAGGATAAGACTCTGTTCCCGAGACATGTCGCCCCAGCTTCTGAAGGTAGCATGTAGCCATCATGGTGGAGTTTGGGCCTTGGAACTGGGCTCAGGAAACCTTTGACCCAGGCTCCTGGCAGAGGTGCCAACTTGAATAAAATATTGGAGGGCGGGGGAGGTAAGCCCTGCCACTCATAATCAGTCACATTTACACCACTGAATGGCAATGCCCATCAAATATGGAGGGGCCTGGCCTCCTCAAATATTTTACTGAGAGGGCCAAAGGGATCTTGGTCCCTAGGAATTGGCTCCTATGGCTGCTGGACTTCTTCCTAAGCAAGACGACTTCTCTTTGGCACTGTTTTGAACCATTCTCCCTATCCACACTTCTGGTCGGGGCAGAACCTTGTGCCCAAACGTCAGTTCAGGACTCTTTCTGGGCAAAGAGATCAAACTGTGGTTGAACCGTACTACTTCAGACTTCAAGGGAATGGGGTGGGCGGGTTATGCACAACAACATTCATTGATCTGGAAAACCGGCATGTCAGGGAGGCCAAAAGACAACAACACTTTGCCCTAACCTTCTAAAGAGTTTTATTGCTGTTGCTTCAAGAGCTTCAGTCTGGTAATATTTCACCATGTGCTGTTTGTCTAGACCAGCTTATGGCCTGTGCTGGGCTGCAGCTAACAGGAGCTGACGTCCAAAATATCTTGAGGGCACCAAGTTGCGAAAGGTCGGTCTAGAACAGTGTTTTCCAAACTTGTGTCTCCACCTGTTTTTGGACTACAACTCCCATCATCCCTAGCTAGCAGAACCAATGGCCAGGGATGATGGGAATTGTAATCCCAAAACAGTTGGAGACCCAAGTTTGGAAGACCCTGGTCTAGGCCTAGCTTAAGCTGCATACATAAGCAAGCCCTGTGACGTTTCCTGTACCTTCTCGTCTTGTATATTTACACCCAGGTATGCCATGTGGCAGGGACGCAGGTGGCACTGTGGGTTAAACCACAGAGCCTAGGACTTGCCGATCAGAAGGTTGGCGGTTCAAATCCCCACGACGGTGTGAGCTCCTGTTGCTTGGTCCCAGCTCCTGCCAACCTAGCAGTTAAATAGGTAGATAAATAGGTACCGCTCCGGCAGGAAGGTAAACGGCGTTTCTGTGCGCTGCTCTGGTTTGCCAGAAGCGGCTTAGTCCTGCTGGCCACATGACCCGGAAGCTGTACGCCGGCTCCCTCGGCCAATAAAGAGATGAGCGCCGCAACCCCAGAGTCGGTCACGACTGGACCTAATGGTCAGGGGTCCCTTTACCTTTACCTTTTTATGCCATGTGGCAATTCATTTATTAGCAATTTGACAATAGCAGATGGCCCAGTGGGGCTGTGCCCTTCCTAACCTCCTGCTGGCCAAGTTGCTGCTGCATACAGTATGAGGCAGTGAGGTGAGGCTGGCGTGGTGCAAACATGCCAGTGGAGCCAATCCCCTTCCCTCCATGACTCAAGAGGCCGTCTGGGTGGAGCGAGGAGCCTTCTGTATTCATGGAAGCTTCCCATGCATTTGGGAATCCTGACGCTCCAGCTACTGCACAGGAACTCCCAGAAATACAGGACGCTTCTTGCTTCAGATAGTTGGCCTCTAACTCAGTCAGGACGTCTGAAGGGGGCTTAAAGGGAATTTCCACGTTCAGGGGTGCAATACCTCCTGGTTTTAGGAAAGGACTCTTGGCTTTTCAGACCTGCTAGTGAGCACTCAAAAGCATCCGGGAGGTAGTTCTGGAGGGGGCTGGTCTCTCTTTAATCACCCATCTGATGGCCGGAGCCCAAGGCTCACTTTGCCTTAGACTGCACAGCGGCAAGACTGCTGGTGAAAAGGTGGTGATGAGCAATGTGTTTATTGGGCGAGAGGCCCGAGATCTCAGAATGACTCAAAGTCAGATCTCCCATTAATGAAGGAATCTAGGGCCACCTGCTGCAATGCTGGCATAGGAAGGCAGAGCCTGAGAGGCAAAAGGATTAAGACACGGGTTTCTACCTGTCCAAGCCACACGCCCAAGCAGTCATCCTTCAGAAAACAGTAAACGACTATTACCACCCTTGACAAAGCATAGGGGAGAATTCCCATTCCCAGGCAAGTTGAAGTTTAATCCAGATTTGATATAAATCAAAGTTAAAACCAGAGTTTTGAATCCTCTGTCAACAGGTACAACTTTCATTGTCATTAAATATTCTGGAATATTTGGCACAGGAGGTTTTTTTGTTTTTGTTTTTGCATCCTTTTTATTCAACATTCAACATGATATTTAGAGCATGCAGTAAGATTTATTTTAAAACTAGAAGAAATATATATATATATTTTTTGGACAGATCATATGAATTCTTCCAAGCATGTGAGGTGTTAGCAGAACAATGGCATTAGACAGATTTATGATCCCACTTCCTGGCAAGGATAAAGTGGGAAAGTGATGTAAGAAGATGCTATTAGGAATCCGCATTGGCTCTTGAACTACGGATCGGAATGTACTTTCATGACTACAGTTTGTTTCATTAAACTTTGGTTCCCTACCTGTTCACTGCAGGGTGTTTCATTCCATCTCACTGAAAAGGGTACAGTCTGGCTGAGGCTATTCCCTTTCCTTTAATTCAAATATGTACCTCCATCGCAACCAGGATGGTTAAAGAAAAGCAATTCTAATTCCGAAATCTTAAGGTCACTTTCTGTGTTAAAAATACTTTGTATACTGATTTAGCACTTCAAGATTAACAAAAGAATCAACAGTAGGTAGGAAGGCGACCGGGAGCTTTATGGCAATAAGGAGGAAGATTTATAGCTCTACCTTGAGAGATATCGCAGAGCTGTACAAAAAGAAAAGAGAAAGGATGCAGGAACAGACAAGCAAAATGATCACAGGACTGGAGCATCTTAAGTAAGAGGAAAGGTTATATTTGGGGCTTTGTAGGCAAGGTGGGACAAGTTAGAGGGATACAGAATTATGCATGATGTGGAGAAAATAAGACTTTCCTCCTTTCATAATACCAGAATCTGGAGTCATCCCATGAAACTGTTTAGAACAGACAAAAGATAGCACTTCTTCACACAAGTGCATAAGGAAGCGATGGCATCCCCTTGCAAAAGCTTAAACACCTTGGAAAGGGGATTAGATAAATGAATGAAGGGCACGGCTGCTAGTCCTCATGATGGCTGAATAGGGTACCTCTAAGGTCAGAGGCAATGACAAACCTAGACAGCATCTTAAAAATCAGAGACATCACCTTGCCAATAAAGGTCCGTATAGTTAAAGCTATGGTTTTCCCAGTAGTGATGCATGGAAGTGAGAGCAGGACCATAAAGAAGGCTGATCGCTGAAGAATTGATGCTTTTGAATTGTGGTGCTGGAGGAGACTCTTGAGAGTCCCATGGACTGCAAGAAGATCAAACCTCTCCATTTTTAAGGAAATCAGCCCTGAGTGCTCACTGGAAGGAAAGATCGTGAAGCTGAGGCTCCAATATTTTGGCCACCTCATGAGAAGAGAAGATTCCCTGGAAAAGACCCTTATGTTGGGAAAGATGGAGGGCACAAGGAGAAGGGGAAGACAGAAGATGAGATGGTTGGACAGTGTTCTTGAAGCTACCAGCATGAGTTTGACCAAGCTGTGGGAGGCAGTGGAAGACAGGCGTGCCTGGCGTGCTCTGGTCCATGAGGTCACCAAGAGTCGTACACGACTAAACGACTAAACAACAAAAAGGTCAGAGGCACTATATGCCTCTGAATGCCAGTTTATTTGTATTTATTTCATAAAATTTACACACAGCAGCAGCAGTGGAGAACCTCCACTAGGGGTCCTAATTGGGACCGCTAGGGCTGTTTTCCCCAAGCCACCCGCACCTGACCTCATATGCCAATCTGGCATCAGGTGTGGCACAGGCAAAGATGCAGCTGCAGAGGAACAACCAGGAACCTTAAAAGACACTCTTGGTTGTTCCCTGGCAAGCGGGGCTTGCATTCAGCTCCATGGTGAGAGGACCTGATCTCTGCTGAATGCAGTGCTAGAATGATATTGGTGCTCGGTACCTGGCAACACACCTGCAGGAGAGGAAGCAGCTGACTGAATGAGGGAAGGGTCTCATGTAGCAGTGTTAACATTGCCAGACTCTACATGCATTTATATTAAACAATACAAAAGGAACTCTGGGTGAGGCATGGGGGAAATGTTTGCACCCAACAGGGGACAGTGACAGTATTATATGCTGACCCCTTCTAGAAATGACTATTTCAGGCTATCTAATGGGAAATTTCCTTACATTGTACCATTAACGTGCTCTGAAAGCAAGCAGATTAATTTTTATAACTTCAATACAGAACATTAAGAAAACAACCAAATACAATCCAATTTAGTTAGGATGCACAGAATACAGCAACACAGAAATCTTCAAACTGTAGCTATGCTTACATCAGCAAAATCTTAAGTCTTGGGTGTGCAATTATCATAATCACAAAAAACTGGTTACATATTGCAGAGTGGTCAGATGACACTTGGAACAGCAGTTCTGTTTATTCGTGGCATACATTACTGGACACACAATTCACTCCTCGAGAACAGAACACTAATCTGAGTGCTATCCCTTATTGCGCCATGATGGTCAGCTGCTTTATGAAATTACTGTGACCCCCAATTATGTTTGCCATAATTTCCTGTGTATTATGCATACATACTCCAATCATACAGTAAGTTACAAATACAAACCCTGTGAAGCAGTCTTAGAAAAACATGTTTATCGAGCTAAAGGAAGATCTTCAAGGTCAGAACCAGTCTATCTCTGAATACCACGTGCTCTTGGGCAGGGAGAGTTGCCTTCATAAGCTGTTTATGTGCTTGCTGAAGACATCATCTTTAAATATAATCCTGGACTAGATGGACTCTCAAACTGATGCTACAGGGTTTAAACCACAGTTTAAACAGTGATGGTTTTACATAGAATTCCAAGGAACCTCAAAGTCTGCCCAGTCCAGTGATTCCCACTTTCCCCTCCTGATTTTCCTGCCTGTTGTAGCAACTATAATGTGCAGTGCAATATGCTGTCTGAAAATATGCTTTTTTCCTTACTGTCTTTTATGTTTTATTTTATTTCATAGAATTCAAGTTGCATTGCAATACAAAAACAATATAAGAAATAAAAAACAGCAAAAACAGTTTTTAAAAAAATCTTTATGAATATTTAATAATGACATGCTGCAGACTATCTGAATAAAACTCATGGACCACAAGAAGTCCAGAGACCATTTGGGGAACACCTGATCCTTCCAACCACATACACTCCACTCCTATAGCAGTTCCAAGAGGTGGCATCCCCAATAAGGATGTCAACATTCTGCTCTTAGAGGCCAATCAGGTGCCTGTGGGAATCCTGCAAGCAGAATGTGAACACAAGAACCCCCTGCCCATCTTGTGGCTTCCAGCAACTGGCATTCTAGAGCATTACTCCCACCAGTAGCAGAGGTGCAGCAGAGCCATCATGGCTAGTAGCCCTTGATAATCCTCTATTAATTTATTGAATCCTCTTTTAAAGCCATCTAGGTTGGTGGCCATCACTGCTTCCTCTAGTTAAACCCAGCCTCTTCGCTTAAGGACTTGTAATGGAGGAGAGCCCACCATCTCCCAAAGCAGTCTGTTCCACCGTTTTAACCGTCTGTACCATCAGGAGGCTCTTCCTAATATTTATTGTGATAGTGTGCCTGTGCAACATACAGCCCTCAAGGCCGCCAGTCCTCATCCACTGATTTAATCCAGACTCGACTCCTCGTAATTTGAAGTCGTTGGTTCAAATTCTCCCCTCCAGAGCAACAGAAAACAATGAGCTCTATCAACTTTGCAACAGTCCTCCAAAATATATTCCAACACCTGGCAGCTTTCAGCCCTTTTGAAGAATATAGATGCTAGATTTTACCTTTGCAAATGTTATAAACTGTCGTGCATTAAGGAAATCATAACCTGGCTGATGTGCAAATCGCTACCGGAGTAACTTGAGCCACCCAATGAATGAGTGCATGAAGTCTGTATCTTCCAAGCATGCTGTGTAGTCATCCCCTGAAGATCTCTGCAGCGAGACATGCAATTTCATCCGAGTGCTGCAGCTGTACTGTTCTCCTAGCAAGGCAAAAAAGAACCTAGATAGCACGTAGCTGGAGTGAAGAAAGAACCCAGTACTTGATATGACCTATAAAGCTCAGCTGGCCTGTTAAGAGACAAAACCTGCCTGACAGTGTAATATTTGACACTATACATGTAAGTTTCACAAGGGCTCTTGCTAATGCCCAGAGTTCAAGGTTAGGCAGCATTCCAGAGACTAGGTATTCACACTCTTTCACAAGAGAATGCTGTTTCAGCAAATCTACATGCATATAGTGCTGGAAACTTTGGTATGACTATGAGCAATTTTGTATGATGCGACTGAGTGACGACAATAGCACATTTCCCCCAAGATTATGGGTTTGCCTCAAGTGCTACATGCATAGAGTGACCTTGTGCAATGGAATCTGCTCTTCTCCTCTCTACGTACCCCGCAAATCTGTACCATAGGGTCCCCAAAACTTCTAGAACAGATTTTGGGGGTGTGCAGGGGATTGTATGGCAGAGGAGAGGGAAGTTCCATAGTGCGTGCAGTAGTCTACTGCATAAGCATAATGGCAGTGCTGGATACAACCCTGTATCGTGTTTATTTCAAGTATGACTTAACCAATAGACAAACATCTGTTCATTACAGCCAAGCACTTTTGGCAATTCACCAGGACTTTTGCTGCGATGTTACTTTACCTTATCTTGGTGCTTCCAAACCCAAGTTATTCGTACTTAAGAGAGTTGAGTGAAATGCTTGCTGTCATTTCCATTCCCTGTACTAAACAAATTGCTAAAGCTGCCCAGCTAGCATCAAAGCTTTAATAAAATGACACTTGCTTTAAGTAGGCAGGAAATATCACATTTTACACTTTTGCTTTTTAAAAGATTTTAATCAGACACATTACACTGCACAATTGTGTCTTTATCCAGGATTAACAGGGTACCATCCACAAGATTTGGAAATAATATTTTTTTCCACATTTATCCCCATCTCTTTAACTCAGCACAGAGAATTCAAGGTTCCTACCACCTCAGTTTTCTCTCCCCCCACCCCGCATGTTAGCTCCCATGTGTGTTGACCTTCCAAGATTCTGTGGTGGCTTTTAACTTATTAGAAAACAAATTATCTGCTGGTAACAGCATTAGTATAGTGTACAAAATCAAGATCTAACTTGCTCAGTGCATAAACACAATGCTACTGATGACAACCATTTTTTTAAAAAAAAAATGCAAATTCTGCATATAAATGGGTCAGTTGTCCTACAGCTAGTAGGAAACTTATGCTTAATTGTTCCCAAATAATTTAGAAGAAAACCCTCTTTTATTTACTGCTCTGAGGTCTGAAATAATACATGACAAGTATCAGCTTTAGGAATGAACTTATTTAAAGGTGGTGTTTTTTTTAACCCCCCCCCCCAAAAAAAAACCAGTCTACTAAAAGTAAAAATTAGTGAACAAGTGTCTTTCAGTTTAAAAAGCACTCAGTTTCAACATTTAAGCATACCACAGCAGTTTGGAAGGCAGATTTCTTGCCTACTGGGACCTAGCTATCATATGATGAACAGGCTGTAATTATCAAGTGAGGAAACAAAACGAACCAAAAGGCTACATTCTAATGTCAGGGGTACAATGCAATGACAGCTACAAAACTGTGAAGATTCATTCCAGAATGACTATAGTAAAGGCAGATGAACTTAAATGGCATAGATCAGACGGGTTAACAAATGCACAAACTGCTATTTACCTTTCCGTATCAAATGTGCAACCTGCATGGGCATGCTTAAGTAAAGAATTAACTGTTTAAAAGATTAAATGACCCAGGCACAAAGCAAAGAGAAGTTGGTCAATATTTCCTTCCAAATATCCAATCAATGGGAAAGCAATAATGCCCATGTCAGTCATCTGCTACCAACATAAAATGGATTTGCAGTTCTTTCCAGTAAAAAGCAAGTAAGACAGAGCTCCAAAATATGGGCACTCTGCATCTGACATTAGAATCGAGTTCAAAATAAAATTTGGGTAGTCCAGACATAAACCAATGTTGCAAGATAGGAAAAAAGTAACACCTATCCTGCTTCCATTCATTGGTTCCAACTAATCAAAGCTCAGCTAGTTATTATTTCCATTTTGTTAGTTATTATCTCCATTTTGTGTGCCATCCTGTTCTTTGAAACAGATTTATTTAACATTTGCTTTCAAACAAGGAAACCGTTACAGTAGTCATTTTTTACACACTAATGTAGCCAGTGTGGCTGACTTCTCATAGGTGCATTTAAGAGTTTCCACAGTGGAACTTCACAACAGAGATAAATTATTTTAACTTGCTATAGCAAATATGATCATTCAGATCACACCAAAACAAAAGTTCAGTTCTACTATACTTCCACCAGCCTGCCACCTAGCATGAGGATTCACTGGTACTGCACTTGTCTCCAGTGCATAAATTTAAGGTAAAAGCTCATTTATATACAAGAATGAAATTTCATAAGGGTCAGTAGAGCAGGCACTCCAAACTAAACAGAGTTGAAAGAAAACACTACTTCGGTCAAAGACATTTAAGTGTTTTAGAAAATAACCAGGCTCAAAGCAAGTTGCATACCAAATGGAGAAAGATTTTTCTAGTTAATGTGGACTCAACAGTAATAAATGTTAAAGAGCAAATGACACCATTTAGTTTTTGGCTGTGGGAGAAGTCCACTTGTTAGGATTTCGTAAGGCAAATAAAATAGGTATTGAAAACAGAATTTCTACAAGTATTTTACCTGCGATATTGTAAAATCAAAGTACTATTTTATTAAATGAGTTATTTTACACAATATGAACATCAATATAATTACAACTGTAAAAAATTTAAGAATGAACCAATTTTCAGATTTCCAAGTAGGGCACAACTGTACAGTTACATAGATTCATCTTTACATGACGCCCAAGAGGAACAGCATAAAAATATGAATGTTTCTATAGCCCCTTCATTTTTGCTGATCAACAGTTTGTTAGAAAAGCAGCTGCAGGTTTGTTATGCAATGTCTGACAGTAGAAGAGTCAATAGGTTCCATGAATTCACCTGAAACACAAGAGTAATATTGTTAAATACAGTCTTACTGTCTCATCGAGTTACTAGCATCTAATGAGTCAATGTAATGTCATTTCATAATTAAATGAACTGAACCTCCCTGAACCCTTGCAGCAGATAAAGACAACAAAATTAGAAGATTACACACATTTATCTTCTCACAGACTTGTTGCCAATTTTGGCAACTCTCCAAGTTGCTATGTAATGCCCTGGCTATATCAAAATAAAGTTCTAAATATGACAAGCAACAAAACCAAAATAATCGTTTATGCTTCAAGCTAGCTCCCAATTTTCATAAAACCTATATTGTAAATGAAATCCATTTGATGCAGTTTTACTTATGATATATACTAAATTTATTTAATTCAAAACTTAAATGCTAAGCATTCACCTGTGAGCTTTTACGCCTGAACATCTGCCAGTTCTGGAGGGAGCGGAGTCTTCGGATGCTTGCTCTCAAAGTGCTGTTTGAAGGTCTTGGGATCTGGCATCTGTGTCTGATTAAGGAGAGAATGGCGCTTTATGCAAGGCAAAATCCCAAACAAATACAGCTTCTTCTCCCTGAATCCTAAAGGACTGCATTAGGGTTTTTGGCTCAAGAGCAGCCAGATTTTGGAGGGACTGTTCCTCGTTCTTTGCCACCTCCTAACTTCCCTGCTTTGTTCTACCTACTCATTCCTACTCAATTCTTATCCTTTTCACAAATTGCACATAAAATTGTGTCCCCTCCCTGCCTGCTATTTGGCTAGTATTTCATGGGTATTCCTTCCTGAAACCAGTGAATTCAGTTTTAGCTTTAGTTTTTTGCCTGTTGGGAAGTACAAAATTATTATTTATTACATTTATATGCTGCCCGTCATCTGAAGATCACAGGACAGTTTACAATAAAAAAACACAACATGCATAATATAATAATAAAAAATAATCCTCCCTCAACACATTTCAAAGGCCATAGACTGTTCAACAGCAAAGAGCCTGGTTGAAGAGAAATGTTTTCCCTTTGTGCCTAAAAATATGTAATAAATGTGCCAGGAGAGCCTCCCTGGGGAGAGCATTCTACAAATGGGGAGCCATCATTTTAAAAATAGCCGGTTGGGTATTAAAGGGAAGAGGTATCAAGAACCGACTTTTGGTGATGGGCATACGGGAGGGGGCTCACCTTTTCTAACAGCTCACCTGGGTTTTACAGTAGGTGCAGATGAGGGAGAATTCATACCACCCCTGCCAGCCGACTCCCAAATCAGCATGCAATTCCTGGTCACCAAAGGTTACTAGACTAGTGGTTAAATATAAGGCTAAACTTACAAGCAAGACACTCACCAAATGCTGGCAATGTATAGAAACATAGGCAGGTCCCTATGTAACAAGCAGTCTCCCCCCAGTATTTGACCAAAATCCCTGCTTCACCAAGTCCTGCACTGTTATTCAGTTGTGTATCCAAGCAGTACCTGTTCCATTTTTTACTCCTCGTTGCACACATCTGTCTGTCCATCCTGCCCATTTTTATCATACCCTGTTCTGCAGTATACTTTATTGCTATTGTTTATCAATTGTGTTATTATATCTGCTTTGAACTGTATGCTGCCTTGAGTCTCTTACACTGAAGGGAAGCCTGTTGTTAAACTGCCCAGAGGACACACTGTTAGTTGGGTAGCATATAAATAAATAAAAATGAGAAATCTCTTGCCCAGGAACCCACAAAGTGAGGATGTTCCCATTTCCTTCTCCTTCACCTTAACCTACTGATTTACTACACTGCATGTGCATGCTGTCACACCCTCCAACTCTTCAAAGCAAGGTGCATGCAATTCCCCAAGTGTTGCAGAAATGATAGGCACTAATGATAACATACACCTTCATATGATACATGATTTAAGTGTTTGGCATGTAACCTTTTTGGCTTGCTAGCACAGGATACCCAACAACTGAAATCAGTAGTAGGAGACTGAACTCATACAAAGAGGCACAAGTTGATATAATAGCCAGTGACAATGCAAAGGGGTGTTTTAAAACTGTATGTAGGTTCTTCTGTACTGCCTGTGGAGAAGAGAATTCTAGGGAATTAGTTGAAGGAAAAAGAGCATAGGGAATCCAGAGTCAAAGTATCAATTCCCCACCTAGAGTGCATATGTAGCACACAACACACATAGATGTTATTTGTCTCTTCCATAGCTTCATTGCATACGAGCCAAACTTGGGGCCTGGAAAGATTCCCACAATGCTTCATTTTCAAAGCCTCTTACCCTACAGACGGTGCAGGTGTATATTAGAGCAGCTTTAGCTGCAGCCTTCTGATCATGGCCTTGTTTCTTCTTTGCCCCAGCTTGCTTTTTGGCATTCTTCTGCTGTGACTGTATCTTCTGTTGTCCACGAGCCATATCTAAAAATAAGTGCAAAAGGCATTATAGCAGACTGAACCATATGAGCAATCTAAGGCATATTTGCTCAGAAATAAATGGCTTCAAGTTAAAAGAATTTGCTCACTACTGTGTTTAGGATTGCAGCCATAGAATTTAAGCACTTCTTAAGAGCCAGCCTCCATCTAGAAAAAGCACAAGCTGCTTTCAGATATGGACCAACTATCCTCCCCAAACAAATTATTTTTGTAATTACTTGCCCAGGTACTTTCCTCACAACTAGCATAGGTGCCCCATCATTTATTCCCATAAATGAGACAAGAGTGGTTCCACAGATTACAACTAAGAGAATATTTATTCTGTTACAAGGAGGAGGAATTTGGAGGAAAGAATTCAGGCTCAAACCCCTCCATTTAGTTAGAGCAATTGAAGGTGGTGCTATATTTGAGAAGAAACACATGGCTGCTACTGAAACTGGTAGTCCTGGGTCAAATTACAAAACTATCCTGTGTCCTGACATAATTACTGCTGTGCGCTTCCCAGCTCCTGACAGCCAATGATTTGGTGACAGCCCAATTACAGCCCTATACTGTTTCAAGGTACTCTTAGATTAAGTACACATTGTTCCATTCACACGGATATAAATCAGTCACAGAACACAAGGAATTCAACACCTTTATTACTCCAACTAGACTTGGGAGAACTCTAGCCTCTATGAAGTTATTTGTCAGCTATGCTAGGATAATAGTATTTCAGAACTCACTACTGTAGTTGAAAATAAAGGGACAAGAACTGACCAGCCACAAAAAGCCACATACACAAAAGGGGGGGTGCTTATTAAGAAAAATGTCTTACACCCCAGATGCTACTGGAAACAATGGGTTAAAATGGTCTGGAATGTTTACAAAAATACTCCAATTCTCGCTTCCAAATACATGTCTCTGCACCCACATTCATCTCACAAGGCAAACAGAGAAGGGAATACATTTACCAAGGACGCTTTGCTTACAAAGCAGGGAAACTTTCCTTTTTATATTTTACACCAAGAGATATTCTTGATTTGTACCCCACCCTTTCTTCAAGTACTTATAGATAGCAGGTATTATGTTATCCCTTCTTATTCATCAAACAACTCTATGGGGTAGGTTATGTTGAGCGTATCATTATGGTCCTATATTATCGAGGGAGCTTTATGATTGAGCAAGATTTACATTAATGTCTAAGTTTGCCATCAAAAGTGACCTAATAATTCTTTCCCACACTATAGCCAGTGCTCATTCCCCAGGTAACATATGAATTCAGAATAATTTCCACCCAGTTCTGGTTTACTTCTGATTGCTCCTTGTATCACTGTGCAAGTGTGTAACATGAAGCTAGAGTCTGTCACAATATGCTGTTTCAGAGCATTTACAGTATTTTGTTGCAAGAGACCAAGAAGACTGAAGAGTGACAGACAACCAGAGCCTGCCTACACTTCTCCAAGACATCTAGGTTATCCCAGTGTACTCTTGAAGGTGTATATATATATACTTGGGAGAACTCTAGCCTCTATGAAGTTATTTGTCAGCTTCCTCTCTGCCCAGAGAAGTTATTTGTCACTTCCTCTCTGCCCAGAACGTTGGAGGCTATACACCACACCCCTCAACAGTATTTATAGGAACTCAAACACCAGACTCTGCTCTGTTCCAGTAACAAGAAGCCGAAAGCACCAGCCTGAAGATGACGAGTGAGACCTCGTCGAAACGTCGCACAGACACCCCGACTCTTACACGGGAAGACACCCGAAGACACCAAAACCTGCATATATATATATATATATATATATGTATGTGCCATAGCAGCTTGATAATTTTAACTATTCCCCTGCAAGCATCATCAAGTTGTGATACTAATACAAAACAAACCCCCCAAAATGGAAAGCTGCATATAACTGCATAATTTTTAAAAGATATGCATCCTACTGAAGCTCACGTGACTGCTTAGTATACATAGCATCCAATTTTTTAAAAAAGTCAACTTCTCATATGAGTTTTAGCTGATTAGTTAATAGTTTGCAGTCAAGTACAAATAGTTCTGAAGCAAAATACACACTTTGTGATCGTATGGCACAGACATAAATGAGAGAAAATCCTCTGTGTATGTACACACACACATGAGGGATATTCTTAAGATTGTGTTTGTCATTGTACTTTTCAAAAACAGCTGTACTAAAAATGCTTTTAAAATCGGGTATCCTTTTAGTCATTGAAAATATTTTATTATTGATTAGCCACGTAAGAAATTTTCCTGTAAACCGCTTAGAGGTTTTCTTACAATCAAGTAGTATGTAATTCTGGCATTAAAAGAAGCTGGTATGGCCACTCCTAAAGAAGTCCACACTGGTCTCCATGGTTTGTGATAGTTACCAACCAGTTGTAAATGAAGATGACATGGGTAGTGGCAGAACAACAGGAGACATTCTTGGAAGAGATCAGTTATCTAGAACCACTGCAGTCTGAATTCAGGCATGGTTTTGGGACGAATTGGCCTGTTACCCTGATAATTACTTTAATTGAGAGAGACAAGGAGAGTGAGACCTTGCCTATTTTCAATCTTTCTGTAGGTTTCTGTACCACTGACCATGGCATCCTCCAGGATAGGCTATTTCTGGCTTTAGTGTGGTGGCACTTGCCCTTTGGCTTGTGCTTCCAGTAATTATCAGGCAGCTCCCTAGAGTACTGCCATTTTGGCGCCTGCTTACAGCTCACCTGTTCACTCTGGCTTCCCCCAAGTAGTGATTCAGTAAAGTTGATATATTAATTTTATTTGATTTGTGATGTTTTGTATTTGTTTTATGACTATAATTTTATTCTATGCTGTTCACAGCCATGATATTTTTCTTAAAGTCAGCGGCATAGAACCTGCATTCCTCCTGATATTGTTGCACTCCCAACAGCCCCATTCAATGCCAGTGTTCAAGGGCGATGAGAGTTGTAGTTCAACAAGATCTGGAGAGCTACAGATTCCCTATTCCTGATATAGAATTAGATATGCAATGGAATAACAGCCTATACTTTTTTGGGCTTGCTCCTAGGTTTATTATTTATTCCAAATACAGTGGTACCTCGGGATGCGAACGGGATCTGTTCTGGAGCCCCATTCGCATCCTGAACAGAACGTAAGACGCAACAGCGTGTCTGCGGGTCGCGTTTCGTTGCTTCCGTGCATGACATCATTTTGACCATCTGCGCATGCGGTGAAACCCGGAAGTAACGCACTCTGTTACTTCCGGGTCACTGCGGAGCACAACCCAAAATTACTTATCCTGAAGTGTATTTATCCCAAGGTATGACTGTCTAAACTGGCCATTATCAAAATATGTACCTCAAGATATGTACCTGTTTTGTATGCAGAAAAAATATGTACCTGTTTTGCATGCAGAAAATCCCAAACTCAACTTGTGATGTCTCCACAAACTCTGGAGAGCCGCTGCTGCCAAACAGTGCTGACAATACCAAGCTAAATGGACTGATTTTTTAGAAGGCTGCTCCGAATAAAGGGATGTTCATGTAAACAGGAAAATGGTACAATAAAGCCATTATTAACTTTTGATAACAGGAGAAGTAGCAAGTAACAATGGCCTGTTTCAAAATAACCCGAAAGCCCAGGTGAATAAGCATGTATTGAGTTACTGACAAAAACTCCACACCAGGCATGTCCAAAGTCCGTTTTGGGGGTATAATCCGGCCTGGCGGTCAACTTAACCCGGCCCCTGTGTCAGTTTATTTTTCTGGGGTAAAATCCTAAAAAAACCTCAACAGCTTCAATCCTAAAAAAAGGTAAAAAACTTTGGTTGGCCCTCACGGCCTTCACTTCATCAAATCTGGCCCTCTTTGAAAAAAGTATGAACACCACTGCTCCACACTGAAGATGGCTTGAATTCAGAACAGGACAGAACTCTCCTGCAAATTTCAGTGACTAGGTCAGCAGAAAAAGGGAGACATACTCCTTCCAAGTCTCCGAGTTCCTCAAACACAGTTTATCTTCCTGTATCATTTTCCTCAGAGCATTCCATCCACATGCGAGCAAAGTGATTCACGAGGAAAAGGCAGAGACACCTATATTCATGTGGGTCATACCTTCAACCGAAGTATTAGGCAGTGATCCTCCAAGCTGTTGTTGGACTCCAACTCCTATGAACCACCCCCAGCATGGCCAACCATCAGAGATGATAGGAGATGTCATCCAGCAATTGGAGGGCCACATGTTAGCTACCTCTGCTGTACAATGTGTGTGTTCTGACCACAGAACAGCTCTATAGAAAAGGTCACATATTCTCACACTACAGATGGGTAACTTTATTATTTATTCAATTTATATCCCTCCCTTCCTCCCAAAGCAGCCCAGTGAAACAGTGACAGGGAAGTGAGAATGACTTCATATATGCTGAACCCACATACACTGAATCCATAAAACCAGTGTGACCAGATAAAAGCTTAGTTTTACTATAATTGAACAGCAAAGTTGTCTCATTTTATTAGCATTGGGGATTATTTTTTAAGACTGCAAATATGGTTCTGAAACTTCTGCCTTGCATATTCACATATTTCCTATGTTTTAATACAGTCGTACCTCGGCTCCTGAACAATCAAAAACTGGAAGTGAGTGTTCCGGTTTCCAAACATTCTTTCAGAAGCCGAAATCATAAGCGAAGCTTTGGAGGTCAAATGTTTCGAAGTTGAACGGACTTCCGGAATGGATTCTGTTCGACTTCTGATGTACCACTGTAATGTAAATGGGTTCCTTCCCCATCTGCTATCTACATGATCAAAAGTATTTTTGGTGAGATCTCTAGATCTTCTAATTCCAAAAAACAAGAACAAACTCCTTCTGCATCAAGCCTTGTCCGCACTGTTGCTGTGGCTGGTTATTATTATTTTTAACACTGAACTGCTGCTAGTGAAGGATAGTTGTGTATGTGTGTGTATTATATTGCTACTTCACAGGGCAAACAACAAGATAAAATAGAGAGAACCATCTATACCACCTTGAGTTCCTTGAAGGATATAAATGCAATGTAATTAATAATATGAGAGAAGAACAGTTTCTATTCACTTTCTCCACACCATACGTAATTTTACTTACGGTGCATGCATAATAATAAGTTATTACCCTGGCAAGATTAATAAAGTAGGGATCAACTGGTTTGCATACTTGTTGCCGATTTCCCAAGATGGTTTCCTCCTCAAATAAAACTCATGCAACTGTTTTGTCATGCCTTGGTGGGTATACTTATGGGTATCTTGGTTGGGACAGCTGAGAATTTAAAAAGGAGGCTGGCCAGGATGTTCATTCTAAAGGCACACCCATGAGACTTCAACCATATCCAATCTGCTAAGTCCTAAAAGAATTTCACTGTCATAACAGCAGGCAGCAATTTCTCCTCTGGAACTGCACACAGCCAACATATGTTATCAGATCTTCCTTGTTTTCAACCAGATTCCGATTCCCAGAACAAAACATGTGCATCTAGTCTTGCTGTTGTAACCTTCTAACTGTATGTCAGGAATATCAGTATTAAATACCTTCTTCATCAATATTCCTATATTTGGGGTGCGGGGCATATAACATGCAGTTTTCCCAAACTCATGAGACTGCAGACTAGTTTTCACTTCTTAACTTTATCAGACAAACAAGGGTAGAAAATGAACAGGCCTTTGCAGCTGAATGTACAAAAAGGTAAAGAAACAAAAATAGAGTAATAAGATTCTGATTAAGCTGTCAAGCATATCACTTGCATAAGAACTTGTTTTCTAGAAGGAAATGTCCAAGTCGGAAAACAAGCAGTGCATGTGACCAAGTAACAAATGGTAATGAGGTTTCATATCTCAGGTCTGACACCAGCAGCTGCCTTTTACACACCTAGCACATCACAGATTAATTTACCATTCAGCTTCAATCAAACTCTTATGATATATAATTTTTAATCCTTACTGTACCGAGGAACACACACAGAGACAGCATTCCAACCTGATTTTAAGCTGTTTCAAATGTTGATGCGAACAGCAGACTCAGTCCCAACACGTGATGGCAAGGAAAGAAATGAAACAACAAAGAGTAAAGTGTGCCAAGAATGGTGTTTGGCATGAAAGCGTATGAGGCCAAGTGTGGGCAACGCAATACAAATCCTCTTGTTTTGCACAGTCAAGTGCAAGAAGAACCCTAACTGGAGGAAGGAAGAGGGAGCTCACCACCTTCATGCCTGGTTTCCCACTCTGTCCAGCTATCCTTGATACAGCTGGCTAAAAACTTATTTCCAAGAGAGATCATCATGACTTCAATGAAGACGAACATCATATCATTTACCAACTTCACCCTTTCAAGGTGAATTTGGTGCTGCCAGTAAACCTGTTACATGGATAACTAGGGGAAGCCAGGGATCATCTAAAGAGAGGAAACGCTGCAAAACTGGTCAGGGTTTTTTTTAAGGTGGAAAAGCCCATTTCAAAAACCTCACAGCACTATGTAAGAAAGTGCAACTTTCTAACAGGCAAACGCAGACAGTCAACCCCCATAGCCATTATTCTACATGATTTATATGTGTAGTGTTCCATTATGCTACTATTATTTATAAGCCGCTTTGGGATTCAATTGAACGAAAAGTGGCATAGAAATATAATAAAGCAACCCAATCCCATCATACCCAGCACCTTCCGGCGGGGGCCTAACAGTAACCCCCCCCCAAACCCTTCCCTCACCCTAAACGTGTTTGGGTTTTTTAAAGGCGGGGGAAACAAACAAACGGGAAATGCCACCACAGGGCAAAACCATAAGGAAGCCACCATGTTCCCGAATCCCCCCCCCCCCGAAAAAACTTCCCGTCCGTGAAAGAAGCGGCCATGTGTCCAGCCCCGCAAGAAACACGAGGGGCCTCTTCTACCTTTCTCGGCCCCCACCCGGGACGGGGAAACTTCCCCACGAAAGGGGGTGGGGGGGGGACGGGACTGAAAAATAAACCCCTCCGGCCGCCGCCCGGCTCGTGTGGAAGAGACTTAACCCGCCCCGAACAGGCTGCCGGCCTCTCTCCTCTCTCTCCCTCGCCCCCGAGGCCTGGCGGCGGCGCCCAAGCCCCTGCCCTCGCCCCCCGCGTTTACCCGGGCTGTGGGGGTCCCGCCTGCCAGGCGTCCGTCGACAGCTACGGAAGGCTCCGCGCGGCCCAGCAGCAGCAGCTGCCGCCGCCTGCCCGTGAGGATGGAGGAGCCCGTGTGTGTGTGAGGGACGGAGTCTCTCTCGCCGTCCGGCGGCGGCGGCGGCGAAGTGCGCACGCGCCGCCCCTCCCCGCCGAGAGCCGAGAGTCAGGCCAAGCCAGGCCAGGCCGCTCCCGCCAACGCCTCATCCGGCGGCAGCGGCGGCTGCTGCTGCTGCTGCGCCCGGACCGGGCCAATGGCGGCGCCTCCCTATTACATAACGCGGAGGAAAGGCCTCTCGCTTGGCCTGAGCAGGAAGCCGAGGTGGCGGCGGCGGGGCCTGTCGGAGTTCCCTCCAAAGCACCCATTTCCCTCCGCTTTCCTGTCTGTCAGGGTCACAGTCGGCAAGCGACGCTTTTCCCGCCCGTTGGGGCATCATGGCGGGTTGAAGGGAAGCCGCCCCGCAGGGGAGGGGAAGTCGGTTCCTCACAACAAGCCGTGGCATCAGAAGAAGAAGGCGGCCGGCTGAAGGGACCCGAAATGCCGGTCTTTTATAATGCATTCTTCGTGAAGCTTTAGTCAGCCGCAATAATAAACGACGTTCTGCTCTCTCTTTCGCCTCCCCCACCGCGCAAGTGTAAAGATCCTTCTCTTGGTTTTTATGGTGCTGGCTTTTGTGTTCCGCTTTCCTTGATGTTTATCGTCAGGTCAGCTTGACTCTTCCCCTGACAATAGCTGCTGCGGCACATAGCGTGGGGGAATCAAAGAAAGCAAAACTCTCCGGTTCATAGAATTGCAGAGTTGGAAGGGACCCCAAGGCTTCATCTAGTCTAACCTGCAATACAGGGATCTCCACTAGATCATGGCAGGTGGCTCTCCCGCCTCTGGTTAGAAACCTCCAAGGAAGGAGAGTCCACCTCCTCCCGAGGGGATCTGTTCCTCTGTCAAGCAGATCTTACTGTCCAAGCTCTTAGAGGTCAAGTAAGGAAATGTCTGACAAATTTATGTCACACAATGAAAAGCCCTGGTGAATCAGACCAGTGATCTGCCCAGCATCCTTTTCCTCATGGGGGTCAACTAGATGCCTCTGGGAAGCCCACAAGCGCAATAATGCCTCATCCCTGGAGCCCCACAACATTATAGAGGCATTGGGCCTGGAGGAAATAAATTAAGTCGTCGTGAATTTGCCTAATCCCCTTCCCAAACTTAAAAGTTTGTAGCCATCAAGAGGAAGTAAATGCTACAGTGTAACTGTGCTGTGTGAAGAAGTAGTAAAATAAGGACAGTACTAAAAACTGTTAAACATTTAAAAAACAAAGCAGTCAACTAAAAAGAAATCAAAATGTGTCAACATATACATTTAAGGATAGACATGCCTAAACAAAATTGTTTGCAATCCATTTTTGTTTTTACCACGCGGAATAATTGGGTGTTTTCCACTTGGCCATGCCTCACCTTTGTCTCCAGACCATTAATAAACAAGTTAAAAAGCACTGATCCGAGTGCGGCTCTTCAGGTAGACCCCGCTTCTTTCTTCCATTATGAACACTGCCTCTTTATTCCTCTTTTCTGCTCCCTGTTATTCAGCCACTTACCAATCCATAAGATTAACAAATCCTCAGTTGCTCTTTTCCTATTGCTTTCCTTGTTTACAGAGGTAAAAAAGAAAGAAAGGACAATTTCTTCCTCATGTAACCATTGCCTATAATATATAGGGATAAGAGCTGAATTTAGGATGGGCATAAGGACACAACCACATTAGCATGGCCTATTTGGACAGTTCCAGGTCACTCAGTGAAGATACCAAATGGGTAGTTCTCTTCAAAGGCAGGGCCTCACAGGGCTGAATATGATAAACTCTCTCAGTGCGAAGAGTTTTAGGATTTTATTCAAAGTTCCGCTCAGAGAAGATCCACTGAAATTAACTGACATAGTTAACCATGGATAACAGTTGGATTTCTCCAAACTCTTGACGTCAGAAAATTGCCACTTTGGGGTAATGCCATCATTTATCTCAGTCCTTCATGCATTTTAGCATGACATAGTTCCGTCTAATGTCCCATTTGAAATAACAATTAATTATGATGCCAGAGGAAGAATATTATTAATAAGTGGATATCCTTAAAAATCTTAAGATTTCTCCCCCTGGCCTCCATTCATGACAACTGAAGCAAAATAACAGATTGCAAGCAGCTAATTGTGGCATAGGCCATATCATAAATTCCACAGAAATATGACCAAATAAAAATGCATTTGGCAAGCTATATAACAGAGAAGGAACAGTTCCTATACCCTTTTCATGTGATTTTTGAGGAGAGATTAAAATGACAGATAATATGCTTAGATATTGGAAACAAATTTTCTAGTCAGAAATAATTGGAAGAAGCAAATGATACAGCTGCAAGTATTAAAATCTAACCCCACTCACTTGCAAGAAAGCCCCACTGAATTTAATAGGACTTCTGAGTAAACGTGGTTAGGATTGTGCTGCTGCACAAGAGCACTATGGAGGCAAGCCTATGACAAAATCTCCTGGGATAGGCAGCTTAGGGTACAGCAGATCTCCAGTTCAGCTGGCTGATTCCCAGTTCAGCTGGCATTAAGTCCCCCACCCCAGCTCAGCCAAATATACATTGGCGTAACTTGCTCATCCCAGTTCAGCTGAATGAGCTGAGACTGGTGAAAGGCATTCCTGGGCTATGGTGGGACTAGGACTAGAAAGGGAGGACTTAGGCTGGATCCTAAGCCTATTCAGCTTGGTCACATAATCTGGCACCCAACACTGTTTTTTTAAAGGCTTGCTTTCCTTCTGCCAGGTAGCTGCAGCCCCACTGATGAACCGAGTCTGCTGTAACATTAAGCTGGCTTAACTTATGATTCACACTAGCTTCCATAGGAATGCTCCCTAAACTAGCTACTATAGCCCAGTTACAGATAGGTAGCCGTGTTGGTCTGCCATAGTCAAAATAAAAAAAATCCTTCCAGTAGCACCTTAAAGACCAACTAAGTTAGTTCTTGGTATGAGCTTTCGTGTGCATGCACACTTCTTCAGATACACTATAGCCCAGTTTAACATAGGCAGTAGAATTATGAATGCTTACTATGGGACAGATGGCAGTGCATTCCAGCATGTTCTTGGGTACCATGGTTAGCTTTTGTAAACGTGCTGTCTGTGGCCATTCCTGAAATAGCTTTTGCTTCCTTGCGTCCGATAGCTGTGACGCAATCGTGCCATTGTATCTAATTACGCAAGAGCTTTGTTTATCATAGTGTAAAATTTAACATTCCATTTGACTCTTCTGAAAGGAGAGGGAACTTAACAGACTTCTAGCAGCAGTGAAGAGAGTAGCTGCCCAAAATGGACAACAATGGGAATAACAGAGTGCGGTTAGCTAGGATAAGTGCTCAAAGTAATAGACTGAGGAACCGACAAAGGCCATAATTTATGGAATTCAAGTACAGTGGTACCTCGAGTTATAAACACCTTGGGTTGCAAACACTTCGGCTTACAGACTCCGCTAACGCGGAAGTAGTACCTCAGGTTAAGAACTTTATCTCAGGATGAGAACAGAAATCGTGCGGTGACAGCAGCGGGAGGCCCCATTAGCTAAAGTGGTACCTCAGGCTTTGAGGTCCTCTCCCCTAGCATGGAAGACGAAGAGCAGACTCCATTTGAGGATCTTTCCCTCATTACAGTCGATCAGGTATATGAAGACGAGCAGCAAAGTCAGTCCTCAGGGAATGTGCAGGCGACCTTGGAACGGACAGCTCACGGAAGAACCCCGACCAAACCTAAGAGGAGGCGTGTAGTGGTGATAGGGGATTCCCTACTGAGGGGAACAGAAGCAGTGATCTGTGGGCCTGACAAGATGTCTCGGGAAGTGTGCTGTCTCCCTGGGGCTAAGATCCAAGATGTAACTGAACGACTGCAAGGAATCATAAAACCCACTGACAAATACCCCTTCCTCGTGGTTCATGTGGGAACCAATGACACTGCAAGCAATAGCCTCCAGAAGATCAAAAGAGACTACGAGGCTCTGGGCAGGAAATTGAAGCAATTAAATGCACAAATTGTCATCTCATCTGTCTTCCTAGTTGAACGACGTGGCCCAGGGAGAGAGGGAAAAATAGTGGAAGTGAACAGCTGGCTTCGCAAATGGTGTAAACAGGAACGGTTTGGATTCTTAGATCACGGACTGCAGTTTCTTGAAGATGGACTTCTGGCAAGCGATGGGCTGCACCTCACAACGGTTGGGAGGAATGTTTTTGCCAAAAATCTCAGAAACCTCATCAGGAGGGCTTTAAACTGACTAATGTGGGGGAGGGAAACAATGCTTCTGAAGGTAGGAGTCTATCAATTGATGAAGATGATCATCCAAATGTCATAGACCAAATGGAGCAAACAGCACGCAGACCTAGTGGTGGGAGGAAAAAATCCTTAAATAAGAGACACGGGGGAATGATTAATGGACTTCAATGTCTGTACACTAATGCGCAAAGCATGGGAAATAAACAAGATGAGCTTGAGCTCTTGGTACAGCAAACTAAATATGACATAATAGGCATCACTGAAACCTGGTGGGATAAGTCCCACGATTGGAATGTAATAATGGAGGGAGACAATCTATTTCAGAGAAACAGACCAGACAAGAAAGGAGGAGGAGTGGTGTTATATGTCAGGGATGTGTATACCTGTGAAGAGATCCAAGATTTAGAACCACAAAGCCAAAGTGAGAGCATTTGGGTCAAAATTAAGGGAGAGAAGAATAACAGTGACCTCATTGTTGGAGTTTACTATAGATCCCCAAGCCAAATGGAGGACATAGATGATGCCTTCCTGGAACAGATGGCCAAGCATGCAAAAGGAAGGGAGATAGTAGTAATGGGGGACTTCTATTACCCGGATATTTGTTGAATGTCAAACTCAGCCAAGAGCATAAGGTCAAACAGATTCCTCACTGGCCTTGCAGACAACTTCATTGTCCAGAAAGTGGGAGAAGCAACAAGAGGAACAGCCATTTTAGATCTGGTCCTAACCAATGTTGATGACCTGGTTAGTGGGGTAGAAGTGGAAGGATCATTAGGCGCAAGTGATCATGCTCTTCTGAAGTTTACTATACAGCGGAAAGGAGCAGCCAAGCATACTAGGACTCAATTTCTTGACTTTAAGAAAGCCGACTTCATAAAACTTAGGGAAGTGCTGGGTGAGATCCCATGGACAGTAATACTAAAAGGAAAGGGAGTTCATGATGGCTGGGAGTTTGTTAAGAGGGAGATAGTAAAAGCACAACTTCAGGCAATACCAATGAGACGGAAACATGGAAGGTGCCTAAAGAAGCCAGGGTGGCTATCTAAAGAACTTTTAACTGAGTTAAGATTAAAAAAGGATGTGTACAAAAAATGGAAAAGGGGGGAAACCACCAAAGAGGAATTCAAACAAATAGCCAGCACGTGTAGACACAAAGTCAGAAAAGCTAAAGCACAGAATGAACTCAGGCTTGCTAGAGAGGTTAAAAGCAACAAAAAAGGCTTTTATGGGTATGTCCGTAGCAAAAGGAAGAACAAAGAAACAGTGGGGTCACTCAGAGGAGAAGATGGTGAAATGCAAACAGGGGACACAGAAAGGGTGAACTCCTCAATGCCTTCTTTGCCTCAGTCTTCTCCGATAAAGAAAACAATGCCCAACCTGAAGAATTTGGAGCAAATGATTCAGCAGAGGAAACACAGCCCAGAATAACTAAGGATATAGTACAAGAATACTTGGCTAGTCTAGATGTATTCAAGTCTCCAGGGCCAGATGAACTGCATCCAAGTGTATTAAAAGAACTGGCAGATGTGATCTCAGAACCACTGGCAGTCATCTTTGAGAATTCCTGGAGAACAGGCGAAGTCCCGGCAGACTGGAGGAGGGCAAATGTTGTCCCTATTTTCAAAAAGGGGGAAAGAGAGGACCCAAATAATTATCACCCAGTCCATCTGACATCAATACCAGGGAAGATTCTGGAGCAGATCATTAAGCAAACAGTCTGTGAACACCTAGAAAGGAATGCTGTGATCACCAATGGTCAGCATGGATTTCTGAAAAATAAGTCATGTCAGACTAACCTGATCTCGTTTTTTGACAGAATTACAAGCCTGGTAGATGAAGGGAACGCAGTGGATGTAGCCTACCTTGATTTCAGCAAGGCATTTGACAAGGTGCCCCATGATATTCTTGTAAAGAAGCTGGTAAAATGCGGTCTTGACTATGCTACCACTCAGTGGATTTGTAACTGGCTGACTGACCGAACCCAAAGGGTGCTCATCAATGGTTCCTCTTCATCCTGGAGAAGAGTGACAAGTGGGGTGCCACAGGGTTCTGTCCTGGGCCCGGTCTTATTCAACATCTTTATCAACGACTTGGATGATGGACTCAAGGGCATCCTGATCAAATTTGCAGATGACACCAAACTTGGAGGGGTGGCTAACACCCCAGAGGACAGGATCACACTTCAAAACGACCTTGACAGATTAGAGAACTGGGCAAAAACAAACAAGATGAATGTTAACAGGGAGAAATGTAAAGTATTGCACTTGGGCAAAAAAAATGAGAGGCACAAATACAAGATGGGTGACACCTGGCTTGAGAGCTGTACATGTGAAAAGGATCTAGGAGTCTTGGTTGACTACAAATTTGACATGAGCCAACAGTGTGACGCGGCAGCTAAAAAAGCCAATGCAATTCTGGGCTTCATCAATGGGAGTATAGCATCTAGATCAAGGGAAGTAATAGTGCCACTGTATTCTGCTCTGGTCAGACCTCACCTGGAGTACTGTGTCCAGTTCTGGGCACCACAGTTCAAGAAGGACACTGACAAACTGGAACGTGTCCAGAGGAGGGCAACCAAAATGGTCAAAGGCCTGGAAACGATGCCTTATGAGGAACGGCTAAGGGAGCTGGGCATGTTTAGCCTGGAGAAGAGGAGGTTAAGGGGTGATATGATAGCCATGTTCAAATATATAAAAGGATGTCACATAGAGGAGGGAGAAAGGTTGTTTTCTGCTGCTCCAGAGAAGCGGATCCAAACTACAAGAAAGAAGATTCCACCTAAACATTAGGAAGAACTTCCTGACAGTAAGAGCTGTTTGAGAGAGCCAGTGTGGTGTAGTGGTTAAGAGCGGTAGTCATGTAATCTGGGAAACCGGGTTCGTGTCTCCGCTCCTCCACATGCAGCTGCTGGGTGACCTTGGGCCAGTCACACTTCTGTGAAGTCTCTCAGCCCCACTCACCTCACAGAGTGTTTGTTGTGGGGGGAGGAAGGGAAAGGAGAATGTTAGCCGCTTTGAGACTCCTGAAGGGGAGTGAAAGGCGGGATATCAAATCCAAACTCTTCTTCCTCTTCTTCTTCTTGACAGTGGAATTTGCTGCCAAGGAGTGTGGTGGAGTCTCCTTCTTTGGAGGTCTTTAAGCAGAGGCTTGACAACCATATGTCAGGAGAGCTCTGATGGTGTTTCCTGCTTGGCAGGGGGTTGGACTCGATGGCCCTTGTGGTCTCTTCCAACTCTATGATTCTATGATTCTAGGTTAAGAACAGTTTCAGGTTAAGAATGGACCTCCAGAACGAATTAAATTTGTAACCAGAGGTACCACTGTATAGCAGAGAAGCGAAACAACTGAGGGCAGACACCAATTTTATGGCCTAGAGAAGGAGAAGGAAAGACGAGTTTTAAAGCTGGCTCCAAGGTTGCACAGCTAGAAGACAGGTGAGCCAACTCTTTCCCTAACTTTAAGAAAGTAATGTGGGAAGCTTTGGATGGAAAGACTGTCGATTGTGTGGGTCAAATGTTGGCATGCAGATAAACCACATCCTTTGTTTGGTCTGCTTCAAGGACGCACACATACTTCTTCCCTGCCTAACCATTGCGTTTGCAACTTGTCCCACTTGGCAACTGTCTCACACATTCCTTCATTGACGTTTTCAGCTTTACATGGTCAGGGATGGTTCACTCCATCCAATCTCATTCTCTGCACACATGTCACACAAACACATATAGGAGACATGCACACTTTTTCATGCCTGTGCATGGCACAAAAAGCTTGCAGAGACAAACTCACATTCACACAAAGGACAAGTTCTCCCTGCCCCCTGGCAGACACACATGAGAATGGGACTTAATATCTGGCAGTAGGCCACATAAACTAATAGATGAAAATGCTGATTTCAGAGGATGAGCAGGCAGGTGCAGAAATTGAAGAGGTCAGGGAAGCCTGACGGAGTCTGCTCTGCCTGCCATGACCCACATTACCAGAGAGCGTGGTGGCTGTGGTTGGGAGGGCGGGCTCAGAGCTTAGACCTTCACAGCAGCACCTAGGCCAAGTTAAGCCTCAATGCTGTGGACTGGCTTGGCTCCATGGCTGGCTTACTTAATGGGATGTAAGGGAGAAAGCAAACTAAGTGTGACCAGCAAGCAAATTGGCCAAGTGGCTGGCTGTTCAAATAACAGGACTGAGGCCTGAGCTGTAGCAGTGAACATGTCTTGTTTGCATATGTGTGTGCACTCCTAAAATACTTAATTATAAATTGGGGTGCTGCAATTGTTGAGTAAGGCCACTTGCCAGGTGAAGACCTCCGATGACAGGCCTACATCCTGCTCCTACTGAACCACTGCTTCTTCGACATGCCTATTCTTATCTGTGTTTATAGCTAAAACTGTTGTCTCTACTGCAGCCATTTCTCCTTTAAGCTGCTGCAGTGCCTTCTTTGTAAGTCTTCTCCTGCTGGCTCTCTCCTCCATTTGGAGTTGTCTCATTATTGAGATCCTCGTGGCAGCGGCTTTCTGACATATTGGAGGAAGTGTAAAATAACAATTTTAGTTTTGATTACCTGTTATAATAACACATGAGAATAATAATGGACTCAAAAACGTGAGCAAGTTTGCTCTTCTTGCAGACCTACAAATTAAAATTGGCTCACACAGATTAATCAATTACATATTTGGTTGATTGATCTTCCAAGTAAAGCTTCCAGCTCTGTTTTATTAGATCTCCATCTGGCTTCTCCCTGGCTTGCAATCAAGCATATAGTGTATAAAGCGTATCAGGTAGGGGTTGCCAACTTTTTCAGGGCTTTAGATGCATGCGGATTTTTGAGTGAGTGTTCTGGTCACTTCTCTCCCCTCTCCCGCTGATCAACCTCCCCACCACCACAGTGGCGTAGCGTGGGGGGTGCAGGGGGGGGCCGGCCGCACCGGGTGCAACATCTGGGGGGGGCGCTCGCTTGCACTCGCAGCTCTCTGCCCCTACCTGGCTCACTCACAAATTACTTGCCTTGCCCCGGGTGCTGAGAACCCACGCTACGCCACTGCACCACCAAGAGACAGAAAGAGAGAAAGCACAGAGCCAGTAGAATTAATCTGAGTCTTGAAAAGAAAGAAGAGGTGAAAGAGGAAGTGGGAAAGAGTTTCACTCTTCCAACTTCCTGCTTCAGGTCTATCTAGTTTTCAAGGAAGAAAAAGGTAATCACTGACCCTACTTCATCAGTGAGTTGGGGATCTGAGTGTCTTCATGAGTTATAGAACAGAATGCAAGTACCAAATGCAGTGAGATGCTTCAACTTTGTTTGTATTGTTGCTGTATTGTTTTTAACACTTGACTGGAAGCCGCCCAGAGTGGCTGGGGAAACTCAGCCAGATGGGCGGGGTATAAATAATAAATTGTTGTTGTTGTTTTGTTCTTTACTTTGGTGTACTTAGCCATCATTGACTGAAGGAAATTATTTACAGGAGAAAACTGCAGCTTAGTTCTTAAACTGGTTAGTACAGTTTTAAGAGGAGGGCCATCATTCTCAGTAATCTACCCACATACCTTTCTGTGTAATCACGTAATTATTAATTTGCTTTAATTGAGGAAGGCATGTATTTCCTGTTCACACTTCTCATTGTTTGTGAAATATTGCAGCTGCCTTTCTGGTGACTGTTGTGTTCAACCCAAATCAAGGATGAAATGAATATACTCGTACTAACAAGAGGCTTATTTTTTTTTACTTAGGCTTGGGATTGCTTGATTTAAAATTTCAAAAGGGGTCAATTTTAAGTGGTGGTGTCTGAAAAAACAGAACATCTGACTTCCGGGTTAGCGCCTCCGGCAATGGCGGATTTCCTCTGACCGGGAGGAATCCGCTTCGTGGAAATTAGGGTCTGGACCGCCACGGCGAGGCGGAGACCCACTAAAAACCACAGGCGGGAGAAGCCTGTGGACGTGGGATTCGGCTGGCACCTTTTGCGCCTCCCCTACTCGCGGGGAAACCCGGTTTCGGGGATCCGGAGCGACATGGGGTGAGCGGCGCGGTGCTTCGAATCGACTGCTCTTTTCACGGAGTGAAGCCGCATTGCTGTTGCCGGAGAGCGCTGACTTTTTCCTGTGGACAATTGGACTTTAAACAACTACCCGTGAGTAGAACGGAAAATTGGACTATGAAACATCTTAATTTGGCACCGAAGCAGGAAGGTTCTAAACAGGAAGTCCGCCTTCCGCTTTTGTAAATAGATTGAAGCAAAGACATTGCAAGCTAAAGTCTGGAAAGTCGTTTGTAAAGGACTAAATCTCCATCAGCTAAAACTACCAAACCCCCCTTAGAAGCAGGAGAAGAGGGGGGAAATCTTAGATTGTTTAAGCCTGCAGGAGAGAGAGTAAAGCAAGATAAATTTCCACCGTCTTGAACCTGGGAGCAGGGTGCCAGAGACAGACGCTTTGAGGAAGTTCATTGACTGTGAATAAAACGTTTCTTGACAAATAGTTAAAAAAGAGAAATCTCTACAGCTGTAGAGATTAAAGATCGTGAGAACCAGACATTGACCTTGAACAAGAATGTGCCCAGAAGAAGCCTTAGTGCTTGCTTTTTGCAAGACAAGCGCTTTACTGGAACAGCTACATGAGAAGATGGATTTGATGACTGTTGCAGTTAGCAATTTTGGACAAACAGTGAATACCTATATAGAAACCACTCAGGAACCAACCCAGGAATCTGCTTTGACAGGGCAAGTTGTGCAGAAGACAAAGGAGGAGGTTGTTGCTGAACCTCAAGTAATAGAAATGGAGAGAGCTGTGGCCTTGCAGGAACAAAAGCTGTTGTTTTTGACGACTGAACCTGGAGAAAGTCAGATTTGGAGAGATGGAGTACTGTTTGGTTTGGAGATGGAGTACTGTTTGGTTTGGAGATGGGAAGTTGGATAAATCCCCCTATGCAGAGATGTTTTGATTTCCGGGATCTGGTTTTGGGCCAGGGGGAGTTTGGAGTTGTGGGGGCCCTTAACTTTGGAGGGACTTTGAAACATGCCTTTAAATATCTTTTGGATTTCAGTGCTGACTATGGAGTATGGGCTGACCTGTTGAGAAGGGATAAAGATATTGTCAGGTTGGAGTCTCCCCGAGATCTATCCCTCAGTGAGAAAGGAAGGAAATTAAGAATAAGATCAGCAGAAGACAAAGTAAAGTGCAAGTATAAACATGAAGAAGACCTGCAGAAGGGACATGGAAAAGACTTAAGAGCCTCGGATAGAAGATCACCAGGTTGATGGACTAGATGGAATGGATAGTAAGGACTGACAAAACCCGAGACCAGGAAGAAGAGACGATGGATGAAGATTGGAAGAAAGTTTAAAAATTTATTTAGAGAATTATTGTAAAATTAATGAGTGTTAGAAAAAATGTTGGAATGAAACTATTTGGCTTTAGTAGAAATGTTATAAGGAATTATGTATAAATAAGTTTTAAGTTTTAAGCTTTAGGGCTTTTTATGGTAAGATAAGGTTAAAATAAATTAAGGCAATTTAATGACAGAATATAGTGAAAGATGGAAAGGATTTGCTGAGATAATTAATAACTAGAATACAAAAAAGGGAGGTGTGAGGAGGTCGATGAAACAAGTTAATGAAAGATAAAGATTTGGGAATATTGGACTTGTTTTTAAATTTTTCGTTTGCTTTTGTTTTTTGGTGTTGGTGTATTGTGTGTTTTGTTTTTTCTTTTTTTCTTTTTTTCTTTTTATTGACTTGTACTGCTTAATTCCTTTTCTTTTCTTTTCGTCTCTCTTTTTTCCTTTTCCTTTTTTTCTCTGTAATTTTAAATTCTCAATAAATATCATTTTTTTTTAAAAAAAGAAAGAAACAGAACATCTAACCTATATATTAATAGGAAACTCATTTTTGGTGTGAAGATCCTTGAATCAGAAATGGCACCCTCCTTGTACAAGGGGGAGTTATCAGCAGGCTTGGGAAAACACCAAAATTTGTAAAAGTGGTGGTAAGGGGAGCCTGAAAAGCACTTTCCCAGTACTACTGTCTGCAACCCCATCCCTCTGAACCAGTCCAGAAGGACATCATGGTCAATGGTATCAAGAGCCACAAAGAGATCAAGGAGAAGGAGCAAGGTAGCCCTCCCCTCCCCTCCCCTGTACTTGACTATGGTAATTCATCAGAGTCATCAATTCCAATTCATGTCTATGGCCAAGCCTGAACCCTGATAGGAATGGATTCAGATATACAGTGGTGCCCCGCAAGACGAATGCCTCGCAAGACGGAAAACTCGCTAGACGAAAGAGTTTTCCGTTTTGGAGGTGCTTCGCAAAACAAATTTCCTATGGGCTTGCTTCGCAAGACGACAATGTCTTGCGAGTTCCTGCTGGTTTTTTTCCTTCCCCCCCTTTTTCTAAGCCGCTAAGCTGCTTATCAGCTGATCCGATCATCAGATAAGCCGCTAAAAGCTGCTAAAAGCCGCTAAAAGCGCTAATCCGCTAATCCGTCAATGGGCTTGCTTCGCAAGACGAAAAAACCGCTAGACGAAGAGAATCACAGAACGGATTCTTTTCGTCTTGCGAGGCACCACTGTAATCTGTATCATCCAAGAATGCCTGTGGTTAGTATTTAGTTCAAACCAATGAGTCCAGGCTGGCTTGTTTACTGTAGGTGTGGCCATATCCCTGCTTCTTTCAAGGCAACTGGTCCCATTCACTTGGATACTGAAGCATTAACCACACTCCAGACCCATCCAGTCAAACCTCCTCTGCTGGATTTAATAAACTTGTATTACATCACAGACCAATGGACACTTGCTTTGGAACATTTCCCATTAAAACCCAAATGGTTTATACCTACTTATGACTGGGCTGTTTCTTATTCCTTTCCTTTTCAATGTTTATTTCCTTCTCCTTCTTTTGAAAAAAAATGAAGGAAAACAATGTCAGGCGTGAAACAACAATTGCATCATGTGCAAGAATGCCTGAGGGCACGTGCACTGTTTAGGGTGTGCACCCCATTTGCCTGTGGAACATAATGCGCACAGGTGGTGTGAAAGTCACTCTTAACAGCGGTTGCATTTTGCTGATAACTGTCAGGCATGGAGATTGGCTCCAGTCCCATTCCTTGGCATTCCTCCCCTCCTAACAAGTTTTTTGAACTAATGAGAATGTCATCAGCAAGGAAGCTAATTATGAAACATATTTGAAACCAAGTGCTGTCCTGATGCCAGTTGCCTGAATCTTTAGCACAATTGCTTCTGTTTAACAGTTACAATATTTTATTTAAAAAATATAAAAATAAAGATTTACTGCCCTGTCCTAAACTTTGTGGAGTTTAAAGTAAACAGGAACAGAAGACGGGCGGAGTGCCAGAAAACCCATCTAGGGCTGGGTGTGAAAGAGGAAGCAGGTAATACCTGCAAGGCTGGGCTGCCCATGAGGTGGACTGAAGCAGCTTTCCTGCCTGCCTCTGCCACTGCAATGGCTTCTGGCAAGATCATGGCAGCAAAATGAGACCAGCCTCAGGCAGCAAAATGAGACCAGCCACCTCTGAATACTTGGGTCACATTCACACTGTACATTCAGGGCACTGTTATGAACAGTCATTGCTTCCCCCCAAGAATCCTGGCAATTGTCATTTGTTGGGGACACTGAGGGTTGTTAGGAGACCCCTATTCCCCTCACAGAGGTACGATTCCCAGAGTGTTTTTAAAAAATCAAGCCTTCTTTCCAGGCAACTCTGGGAACTGCAGTTCTGTGAGGCGGACAGGGGTCTCCTGACAACAACACTTCCCAGAATTTTTGGGGGGAAGCCATGACTGACCAAGTGGTATAATGATAATTTAAATGTATGTTGTGGGTGTAACATTTCTGAAATTCCTTCTTCTGTGCAACTGTGAAAGGTTCAGGAGCCTTGTCCTCTTTTTCCTCTGGCTGCCCTCGGTATGATCCTCATTCCCACCCCACCCCAAGCTAATCTAGGGTTACCATATTTGACATTAGCCGGACGTCAATTCCACCTTTGAAATCCCGGTAATGCCCAGGAGAATCCGGATGTCTGGCAGCCTCAGCTTTTCCTCACAACTCTGTGTTTGGTAGGTAGCCAAGTTCACCTAGTGTAGCTCAGGAGTGAGGAGTAGACTTTACCACACCCCTACTTCTGGCAGAGGGAGGTGGACCTGGTTCTCTCAATAAGAGCCAATATCATACCTCTTCCTGCCACTTTTCCTTGCTTTCCACCCTGAGAAGGGATGCAAGATCCCTTCCATCAGCAACATCCCTGCTCTGCTGCCTGAGGTGCAGAAATGTACTCTGCAACTGCGCCGTTGAAACAGTGGCAGCGAGGGCTCTGCACTCTTGCAAATCAGTAGGCTGCCAGTTGCTGGAGCTCTGAGCTTTGTCAGACATTTATCAGCCACGTGCTATGAATCCATTCGTCACCCCAAAGCTTTGACACTGGGCAAGACATCTTCATGGAGTGGGATCACCTTGAAACTCAGCAGCTGCGAGCATGAATATAATAACAAACCACCTACACTATGCTGTGTTTAGTGTTTCGCTGTGGGTTTTGTAGGCAGCACTCAGCAGCTTTTGCTCCCTGATTAATTTGTCTGTTGGGATCAAAGATGCCATTATTCACTGGGTTTGCAACTCTACAGTTTGAGAGCTCCTCAGCCTCTCTGAACCTGCCCCATCCTATTTGGGATTTGAACAATTAAATAGCAGTCAGCAGAAAGGGAGACATTTTCTTCAAGCTCACGTCCTTATGCCATCTGGTGGGCTCAACAATAAATGCAGCAACAGCGGTCCATGATCTCTGCAGTTGCATGATGTCTGGTGGTTTTTTGTCTTTTTCCTGTATCACATGCTTTGCTGAGAGATTTCGCGACCATGAGCAAAATAACAGGGTAGCATGGAGGCAAAGGGTGGGCTGGAGGTGGAAGATAGAGAAATTTATCTTTCCTTAACAGAGCACATATTTTTAACGGTATCCCATTCTTCCTGGTGTGAGTCAGGACCTCCTCTGCAAAAAGAAAAGGGGGGGGGGAGGGGGAGGCATAATATTTTTTAAAAGCCCATTGCAGTCAATCATGCACAGTTTAACATCATTACCCTAAAAATCCGATGTGATTTTGGCCTGTGTCGTCCGATGCACTGATTAAAAACAAAAACCTTCCCACCCCCGGACGAACTACATTCAGGTTTGAAGCTTTATTGGTGCTGTAAGGGCAAAAAGAGCGGGGAGCTGCAGCTGAAAACAGCCTACCTTTATCGTCCAAATTAATGATAAAATGCAGTGTACATCAAGCTGTCAGAGCCAATATGCACATTATACGCAACAAGAAGGTAGAATATTGCAATGTTCCACCTCAGTGTGTGTGTGTGTGTGTGTGTGTGTGTGTGTGTGTGTGAAAGATCATATTTTTAAATGCCACCCACACACTCACACACCCTTGAATGTAGTAAATTAACACAACAGAGAGAAGGATGGGATTGTTTTCTACATACAGAAAGCTGTTTGCATGGGGAGCATTCAAAAATACAAACCACATACTAGAGTGACCCTAGCTGTTCAGTTTTCTCTCAGTTTCTCAATGTCCAATTTTAAGTTCAGTTCTCTACATTTCTGCATTAATTTGTTATTTATTTATTTTTTTAAAAAGCTTCTCATTAAAAATTTTCACTGCCTGAGTGCAAATTACTCCTAACGGAAACATTTTGGTGCACAATTTTGCCTGATGTAATGCATTTTAATGCTGTTTTCACTGATATATTCATTTTTGTGCACACTTCCCCCTAATGAACAAATCTGTTGTTTTTTTTAAAGATATTTATTAAAAGTTTTTAAGATATAACAAGAAAAAGAAAAAATAAACATACAAAATAAAAAACTGTTAAAAACACACATTAATTTTCAATAACATATCTTCCATACACTTATTTCCTCGGACCTCCTCATACCTCCCTTCTTTGTATTCCAGTTCGATTTGTTAGTTCAGCAAATCCTTACCATTAAACTTTTACCCATTTGTAAAAAAAAAATCATGTCTCTTAAAGCATTACAGCTGGAAACCGCTTAGTTTCTATCCAACATCCTTCTAACATTCATTAATTTTACAATGTTTCTGTAAGTAGTCTTTGAATTTCTTCCAGTCTTCTTTCACCGACTCTTCTCCCTGGTCTCGGATTCTGCCAGATTTCTGCCAATTCCATGTAGTCAATCACCTTCATCTGCCATTCTTCCAGGGTGGGTAAATCTTGTGTCTTCCAATACTTTGCAATAAGTATTCTTGCTGCTGTTGTTGCATACATAAAAAAAGTTCTGTCCTTCTTTGGCACCAATTGGCCGACAATGCCCAGGAGAAAGGCCTCTGGTTTCTTCAGGAAGGTATATTTAAATACCTTTTTCAGTTCATTATATATCATTTCCCAGAAAGCCTTAATCTTTGGGCACATCCACCAAAGGTGAAAGAATGAACAAATCATTGCACATGTTAGATAGCTGCAATGCAAAATTTGAAAAAATGCAAATTTCAAAAGCAAGCTGCAAATATTTCATTCCACATATTTTTTCGGGAAGTGCCAAATAGATATAGGTAAAGGGACCCCTGACCATTAGGTCCAGTCGTGGCTGACTCTGGGGTTGCGGCGCTCATCTCGCTTTATTGGCTGAAGGAGCTGGCATTCAGCTTCCGGGTCATGTGGCCAGAATGACTAAGCCACTTCTGGCGAACCAGAGCAGCGTACGGAAACACCGTTTACCTTCCCGCCAGAGCGGTACCTATTTCTCTACTTGCACTTTGACGTGCTTTCAAACTGCTAGGTTGGCAGGAGCTGGGACCGAAAGACAGGAGCTCACCCCGTTGCGGGGATTTGAACCACCAACCTTCTGATCGGCAAGTCCTAGGCTCTGTGGTTTAACCCACAGCGCCAAATAGGTAGGTTCACATTAAAATGCAAACTGATTGGAATTCCTTCCCCACTACCTCCGTCAACACTTGCTCCCTGAAGCGGTGCCATCAGGAATTCCATCACTTCAGTCTACCGCTGCTCCTGAGCAATGTGTCCATTGGCTTTGTGTCCCCTTTGCCATGTCACCCTCCCATGGCAATCTCTTCACCCCAGTTCTTAGCCACACACATGCCATGGAATTTCCCCATGAGAGTTTTGCCCTTCATGGAAACCATGCATGGGCACGGGAGGAACTGCTACTCTCTTGCCATATGGATTCTCTCCAACGTTGTGAGGTGACAGGAGCGGGTGACAGGTCAATAACTCACACAGATCCAGTGAAGTTAACTCTTTATTCAAAGAAACAAGACAGCTCAGGAGGCCAGGCCTACTGAACACAGCAACTCTTCCTGGTAGAACTTGACTGTGGGCCTTCCCACAGCTCCTTAAGTTTCCCCCCTGTCCCGGTTCCTTCCCAAGCTATCAGAGGCTCCTTTGTCTTCCTTGTCTTTAATCCCCCTCTTCATACCTTTTTGGTTTCTGGGAGACCAGTTGGCAGTGTTCTATTTCCAAGCTGTTCATAAACTAAGATGTTCTAAAACCAAGCTACCACTGTATCTCCATGCCAGGTAAAAAATCCACAGCCGAATTTCTTTTTGCTGTACGGTCATTAAGACACAGGAGCCGTGCTAGGGGGGGAAATTCAGTCCTAAGTGTAAAATCTGTTCATGGAACTTTCAGAATTTTGGGATTTGAGCTTGTAGAAACTAAGCAAAACTACTTAGAAGTAACTTCCACTGAAGTGAATGGTGCTTACTTCCAAATGTGTGCACAGAATTACAGCCTTGAGGCTGGATATTCAGCTCTGCTTGCTTGCTCCATTGGCCACAGTCTGAAAAATCCATAGCATCCATTTGTGCTTTGAGAGGGTCGGAGTCTTAGGCTGCAGTTGTTTGCACATCTACTCAGATGTAAGTCCCCCATCACTTACTTCTGAGTAAGGATGCATAGGACCGAGCTGTTCATTTGCTAGTGCTCTAGCATAAAATGTGGTTCAATGGCACCTCAAGCATGGGAACAGGTTAAGACTTGTTCAGCGGGGGTGTGAGAAGAATGGGCACGGATGCATTGTTGGCTGAATGCATCCCTCAGCAATTGCCTTAATTAATTGGCTTTGCTTCAGGATTACCACACTACAACGGCTGGAAAGGATGGCCCCAAATATCTACTGGGGAGATCTTGTGCATAAGTGGATATACAGAACCAAGGAAGAAGCCAGAATCTTCTTCCCAACACCACTGCCTTGCCTCCAGCAGCTGATGCCAGCTTCTTTCTGTATCCTTCTCTAGAGAGGCGCCTTTCAGAAGACACTTTACCTTTCAATCATTGAGGGCAGAAGAATAGGAAGCAAGCCATACATATTCATGAGGCATAATCATCAACATTCCAAAAGCGTCTCGAGACACTGGCTTAAAGGAACAAGACCCACTCCAGAAGGGTGAGCGTGCTCAGAGAGGATCCTTTTAACACCGGGATTAAAATAACCACACAGAAACATCTTTTGCTACATGCCTTGTAAGGTGGTAGGGTTTCCCCATGCCCTTTTATTAAGATGAACCCCACCCCGCAAAAAAATAAAAAGCTGGGCATCCTATTCTTGCAGGCCACATATGCTGAAGCAAACCAAAAAACAGCCAACCCTAAAAATTCACACTTACCCCAATGCTGTGATGCAGTTCTCCAGCAAAACAATGCACATATTAGTGAAAATAATGCATATTATATATATGGGCTGGAAGAAGCTCTGGCGCAGCCCTGCAGATGAGCACCAGAAGAATGGACCAAAACAAACGGGGTATTCTGGGATCCAAACAGAAGCCTGGATTGGCTTCTGTGATCCGGGATGTCCCTCTTAAAACGGGACACTTGTGGGGGGGGTATATATAAATCACAAATAGATGCAAAATGCAGAGAACCAAATTTAAGACCTGGGAAATGAGATACTGAGGGAACTGAAGCTGACAAATCTTTCCATCCCTAATACTGAGTCAGACCAGTTGGTCCCTGTAGCTCAGCGTTGTCTACACTGACAGAGTTTCGGAACAGAGACTCTCCCAGCCCTGCCAGGAAAGCCATTGCTCCTGAAACTTGAGAGAAAAGAAAGGAAGGGACATTGGACCTGGTTCAGCAGGCTCCTTTTGTTGTTGTTGTTTAGCTGTTTAGTCGTGTCCGACTCTTTGTGACCCCATGGACCAGAGCACGCCAGGCACTCCTGTCTTCCACTGCCTCCCACAGTTTGGTCAAACTTCATGCTTCAAGAACACCATCCAACCATCTCATCCTCTGCCGTCCCCTTCTCCTTGTGCCCTCCATCATTCCCAACATCAGGGTCTTTTCCAGGGAGTCTTCTTCTCTTCTCATGAAGTGGCCAAAGTATTGGAGCCTCAGCTTCAGGATCTGTCCTTCCAGTGAGCACACAGGGCTGATTTCCTTAAGAATGGGTAGGTTTGATCTTCTTGCAGTCCATGGGATTCTCAAAAGTCTCCTCCAACACCATAATTCAAAAGCATCAATTCTTCGGCGATCAGCCTTCTTTATGGTCCAGCTCCTCTTATGTAATAAATAATAATAATAATAATAATAATAATAATAATAATTTATATATATCCCGCCCTCCGCAGCCAAAGCCGGGCTCAAAGAGGCTAACAACAGTAAAAATAACACAGTTTACATAAAATCACAATCAATTGTAATATATTCTAAAATAAATTCATTCTAAAATCAATTCAGAGTCAAATTAATGGCAACCATTGGGCTAGAGTTTTATGAGGATTACAGAAGGAGGGGGTCAGACTGTGCCTTGGCCAAAGGCCTGGTGGAACAACTCTGTCTTGCAGGCCCTGCGGAAAGATGTCAAGTCCTGCTTATGTGGGAAGAGGTGACCTTTATAGTCCTCTTCTCAGCCTACCAAGTGTTTCGCTACCACTGATTTTGCTGCTGCTGCTCCTCTGAGCAGATGGTGTCTACAACTCTCTGGGACAGTGGTTTTTGGTGGCACTGAGGAGAGAGTGCTGTTGCTGGCCCTCTCCCTATCACTCTTGTTGCCGGTGCAAGAAATGGCATAAGGGAGGTCCTGGGGAGCATCTGTTCCTTAGGATCATTATCAAATCACTTACCCATTACACTCTTGGCATTTCCTGCATATAAAGTAAAGGTAAAGGGACCCCTGACCACTAGGTCCAGTCGTGGCCGACTCTGGGGTTGCGGCGTTCATCTTGCTTTATTGACCGAGGGAGCCGGCGTACAGCCTCCAGGTCATGTGGCCAGCATGACTAAGCCGCTTCTGGCGAACCAGAGCAGCACACGGAAACACCGTTTACCTTCCCGCCGGAGTGGTACCTACTTATCTACTTGCACTTTGACATGCTTCTGAACTGCTAGGTTGGCAAGAGCAGGGACCAAGCAACGGGAGCTCACCCCGTCATGGGGATTCGAACCGCCGACCTTCTGATCGGCAAGTCCTAGGCTCTGTAGTTTAACCCACAGTGCAGATAGCTGTATGTTATATATCACTAATGATAAGCAGGCAAGAGAAACCCATCCCATGTAACCTCGCTGGTAATCTGACGTTAGTGCAGGGCTATGGAATTTTGTGGTTCAGACTGCTGCTAAAATATGCTTTCTATTACTACTCTTCTATTAAGTTTTAAGAAGCATAGCTGCACTATCTGTTATTTGTTACGAAACGTTGCATCTGCTAGCTGAAGTCCTGCGATCCGGGAAAGGACACTGAGAGCTCCAAGTATCTTTGAAATTTAGCATCTGTACTCAGATTTCGACAAGGAGATCAAAGACCAGGATCTTGTCAGAATTGCTCATGTTGACAAAAAGCATGCGGAGAACTTGAAACAGCTTTTGCAGGGCTGTTTTGGGCTTAGGGACCCACCAAATCCCTAAGCATGTATGCCTAGTCAGAAAGGTCTTACTGCTCAAGCTTTTTCCTCTTAACTCAGTCTAGCTTTTTCCCAGGGTGGTTTCGAAATAAAAACTTTGTTCTGACTTTGTACGTGCAGACAGAGTAGTCCTAAACCTGTTTACTTGGAAGTAAGGCTGTCTGATTTCAATGGGACCGACCCACTTGTAGTTATACAGGGAACTGAAGCCTGAGCTATGCAAAGAGCCCAGTGAATCAGGCTCTAGGAACTGCCTTCTATGCTTTTGAGTCTTATTCTTACTAGTTAAGATGCAAGAAGTTGCTGTCCTGGAGAGTGGAAATTGCAATAATAGGTTAATAGCTACTTTCAAAAGGATTACAGTATCTAATTTGTTTGGCTTCTGATTGCCTAAATGAAGATTAACCACCAGAAAAGATACTGAGGTAGATTTTTTAAAAACATGATTATGCAAGTCCCATGAATTCATCTTGATTTGGTTGCACAAAGCTTACACCAAGATTAGACTATGCCTGATCTTTATTCAATATCCATTCTCTTTTGGTTGGGGTAAGGTCATACATTACAGCAATCAGCATTTAACTTGCATTTATCCTGATTTGTTTTCAAGGTATTTCTATGCCTCCCCTGTGAATTGTTCATTTGTTCTACTCTTTTCAATACATTTCCCCCTCACTTTCCTAAACGCAAAAAGTCAATTTCTTGTTTGAAGATCAGCAAAGCAATCCCAGAAGGTGTCCTGGCTCGTGCCAGGGTGCCAGTCTTTAAAGAGGACGTTCTGGGATCCAAACAGAAGCTGGGATTGGCTTCTATGATCTGGGGTGTCCCGCTTAAAATGGGACAGTCGGGTGTGTGTGGAATCGCCTCTTCGGCACAATTATTAAAGAAGCCCCATCTTCATTTTTCTCCTGATCACCTACACTTCCTATTACATAATTTGTTGTTGCTGTAGCAGAAGTGTTCTTTGCAAGATCTTCTTTCACCGGCTCTGTGACTTCTTGGAAATGAGTCCAGATTGTCCACTGCCTCTAAATGTCGCAGATGGCAAATCTAACACTTCTGAGAAAACGACAGCATGATCTCATGTTGAGATGAGGTACTTGGATATAGTTATTCTTCTTCCAAGGGTCAAATGCAAAATTCAAATCTTACATTTTGTGCTTGGGGAGCCATATTGGTGAGAATTAGATATTAATAGGGCAAGAAATGCATCTTCTTAAAACAGCTTTTGAAAGAAAAACCACCGAACTAACAGCTTCTTAAACTTCTACGAAAGCTTACTTGGCAGTGAGTTCATTGGATGCAGTGGGGCTTACTCTCCAGTAAAGCACAGGATTGGATTTCTGTTTTCTTCACTGGGTGCCAAAGGTGATCTCTCCCAAGCACTGCTACTGTTTCTAGTCAGGAGTGTGAAATTGAAGAATTAATTGAATACCGTTCCTGCATGCATAAAACAGAAGTTTAAATATCAGCATACTTGCTGGAATTTCACGCATAACTGATTCAGATTATACACTCCAACATTTATGAGACTGAAACGGGTGCACTCGTACTAAATTAGTAACTCCCAACATCTGGGATTTGATATATATCCCCTACCCACCCCATGACTGTTAATTTCAAAACATGCAGCTTACAGGAATCAACATCGTTGCCATATTTAGACTGCAATTCTAAACAGAGTTATTAGGTTGTAAGTCCCACCTGACATAGCAGAGCTCACCTCTAAGTCAGGGGTGGGGGACCTTGGCTTTAGCCCTTCTGCACCTCTCTATCAATTCCCCCCCCCCCCCCGGATGCTCTCATGGACTGAAATTCCACTTTCTTACCATCTGCAACACACCTAGCCACCTGAGATCCAGCGCCGAGGGCCTTCTGGCGTTTCCCTCATTGCAAGAAGTGAGGCTACAGGGAACCAGGCAGAGGGCCTTCTCGGTAGTGGCACTCGCCCTGTGGAACGCCCTCCCATCAGATGTCGAAGAAATAAACAACTACCTGACATTCAGAAGACATCTTAAGGCAGCCCTGTTCAGGGAAGCTTTTAATATTTAACGCTGTACTGTTTTTAACACTTGATTGGGAGCCGCCCAGAGTGGCTGAGGAAACTCAGCCAGATGGGCGGGGTATAAATAATAAATGATGATGATGATGATGATGATGAGATGCTTTTCCCCGTCCCTCTGTCTCCTCCTCCCCTGTCCTTGATTAAGATCAGCAAACATACAGGCGCTTTTTCACTTCACTCAGCAGTCCATAGTGTCCTTTCTCAGACTGAGGCATTGGGGCAAACCAACCTCAGAGAGCCACCACATAGAGCCACTGGCTGCTTCATTTAAGCAGTCTTCGCGGCAGTAGCAGTGCAGACCCTCTCCCACAATCCTTCATCCCAAAGAAAGGCCTTTCCCCAGAGCAAGGCATGGGGGGGGGGGCAAGAACAGACAGGCTGGGGGAAGCAAAGCTGCGCATGGCCATGTAGTAGGTCAGGAGGTTGGCTCTGAGGTAGGCTGAGAGCCAGTCCACTACTCCTCCTGAGACAAATGTCTCCATTTGCCTAATGGGAGCGCTGGTCCTGCTCATCTGCCATGGTGGCATCAAAGCAGAGTAGGCAAAGCAGCCCCCTTCTCTGTTGACATGGAGAGCGAGGGTCCTGGATCGTGGCGCTTGATGCCCTCTTTTGAGACCTGCCCTTGACAGGTGCCAAATGTTCCTGGTGAGAACAGCAGCCCTGCTGCTTCAAATCTGTATATATTTCATGCCTCTCCTAGCCTTAGTCATAGAACACTATAACCAAGCAGCCCTCTTTTCTTGTAGCCCCGACACTAAAGCTCTTTGCCAGCAGCTTCCCTGGAGCTCAGTGCATTGTGTGGGCACAATAGATGAGAGATGAAAGTCCGCAGGAATCCTCTTGAGAGGGAAACATTAAGGATATGACTTTTACAAACATCAAGGTGGTTTAGACTGTTTGACAAGGATGATATTTCTATATTGCTTTTCAGCACTGGCCTGGCACCTAGAAGACACCGAGCTTAAATTTTTATCATTTTGGTGTCCTTTCCCACATAAAAAACGTTGTGTCTGATAAATCTGAATCTGCAGAACTAGTTCTCCTGCACAATAAGGGTATCCAATTATTATTATTTCCCCCTATAGCCAACTTCCATTTCTTGAAAGATTATGCTATTCTCCAGACAGAGGTTTCGGGGACAAGATTGAATTTCCCCTTCAACACCTTTACACGTATCCCTTACAACAGGCACAGGGGATATTTGGCCCTCCAGATGTTGTTGAACTACAACTCCCATAAGCCCCAGCAAGCATGGCCAATGACAAAAGGTTGAAGGACTTGGTTAGAGAATTAAGAGGCAATAAGAGAGCTGTCTTCAAATATTTTAAGGGCTTTCACATAGGTCAAGGACAGTCATCATGGTGCCCTCTAGATGTTGTTAGACTATAATTCCCAGGAGCTTCAGCCAATGGTCAGAGAAGGTTGTGTAAGCAGGGCATGACGGACAGACAGCATTTTTCATTCCTGCTTTGCCACCTGAGTATATATGGGAAGCCAGTCAAATGGTTGGCAACAAAACACACATCCTGGTGTTGTGCTAATATGGCTGTCTGGATCAGATGTTTTCAATGTTTTCAGACCCAGGACCCACTTTTAATCCAAACATGCATTTGCATTTCTTAAAGGTAGTGGTAGGGCTGTTGTTGTGACCCACTTTGGATCAGGTGATGGCTATGAATATGTGGGACAGGTGGAAGGTGAAGAGAGGACACCAATCACCTCTTTTATGAACAGTTATCTTGCTGTGAGCATCTGTAAATATACAACCCTTTGATCTGTCTACAATTTGTCTGCAGATTACGTTGGCGAAAGGAGCTACTCTAAGGATTACCGTTTGATAACTTAATTAGCCGTTCTTCCAAGTCAAGTACAGGGGCTTGAAAACCCCCTTTTCTCATCAGGCAACATGGATATATCCTTAGAAGCGTTGGCACGGGGCTGGAATAAAGTTAATGCGTACAAGTTGCTTTTATTCCATTCTCATGCGTATGCAGTGCCTTTTTCCCTAGGAAAAATAGGTGCCCGTACTCACCGTGAAGTTGTTACAGTAAGTAAAAAGACGTAGGGCTACTGGTACTGCGGATCCTTGAGTACCCCCTGGAAAAAAGCGCTGTGCCTATGCAAATGCAGAGATGCCCAAGGGACTTAATTAGGGCAGGGGAAAGGATTTGCTTTCTCACCTTACACAGCAGGTGGGTGATCAGTATATCTGTAAGAGATGCCAGCTGCAGAGGGTTTTATTTTTCTGGGTGGCTTTTAATCTTAGCTGGCCTTGAAAGACTGGCCTGCCTGCACTGCATAGCAAACAGACAGGTTTTTTTTATTTTCTAAACCAAGAGACTTCTTCTCAGTGCTTAAAAAGGGAAGTCATGTTCAGGGATGATCTTGCCACTAGGTATGAATGAGCTGTTACACAACTCCCTGGCAGCATGAATAGAGGAATTGTGTGGTTTTCCTGTACTGTGAAGCCAAGCTTGTTAAAACTGTTTGGAGAATGGACCCTTCTTAATACTGTTTCCATGCTTCTGTTTAACACTTACGTTAAGTTATTTCTGTTTTTCTGACTCGGATTAATTTTGATACTGGCAAACTCTTATTAATAATATCAGCTTAATATTGTTTTGCATCGTCATAGCTGTTTTCCTCTTATTACCTCCCACCTTGGTTCAACCACATCAACAGTTTTGGGGGGGTGTTTTATACCACAATGATATCCCCATTGTATGGTGTGGCAGAATGTAGACTTCAGATAATATTTGTGGCTCTGGCAGCAGGTGAAGTGTGCTTGACAACATCCAAACATCCAGCGTCAGAAAACGCTAATTCAAAGAAGGTAAAAAATTTCTCTGCAGGAAATAGATGCCTTTGCATGTTGAGTAAACAACACAAGTTATGTTCCTTGAATAAATTATGATTTTTATTTTCAATTGCAAACCACGAAAAACTTATAGTTTAAAGTAAAAATGTTCAGAAAATACTGCAAACTCTCTAGAATAAAACTGAGAACCAACACGGACAATTTTGCAAGGTGTTTTTCAATTAAGAAACCCATCTTTGGTTAATGCCCCCAAACAATGCTATATGGTTTGTGCCAACCTACACACTTCTGATACCCCACAAACTTCTTGACAGGTTTCACTTATTATTTTTTCATTATTTTTACGACCCCAATCTGCTTACATTGGCTGGGGTAAATAAATATACCCCAATGGCAAAACTCAGTGCATTTCTGGGACATTTTATGATATAGGTGGTTTTTTTGTTTGCAGAAGAAAAACAGTAAATGGTAACTGGCTGAAACCTGGGGATGTTGTATAGGTGACAAATTTGTAACAGTGCCCTAGAAAGACTACCCTGTAGCTCTACTTATGCATACACTCCACAATTAAAAGTGCATCTGGGGTACGTTTCTTGCCCACAAAACTGGACGAAGGTTAAACTTCTACCCCTTCACCCTGGCAGCCTCAATCCATCCTGAGTGTCTCTACAGGTTTCTCTTTCTTTCTTAAATGGCAGGAGCCATTCTGATCACGAGCCTCTCGCGGTGTCATGTCCAGTTGCACCCTTAGCCGGTGCCTAGAAGAACCCATCTTTGGGGGAGTTAATGGGAGCTAGTTTGTCTTGGCAAAAGGAGTGAAAAGTCCCCGCGAGCCTCTTTGGTTTGGTCCGTTGGCTCCAGCGTTGGGCAGATCAGTAAGCAGCAACGTCTTGGTACTGCGATTTGCCTCGAGACAAGGAAAGGACAGATTTCCAGATAATTAAGCCAAGAGTCCGCGCCAGACTGTTCTTTCCGAGCCACTTGCTTCCTCTTCGCCACCAGACTGCCTTTCAAGGCGCTTTCTTTCTTCTGTAAACATCCACTGCTGGGACAAACCCAGCACCCTTCAGAGATAGCCCTGAAGGAGGGCTGTGTGTGGTCTAGCGGTGCTCCCTGCAAGTTTAACAGGAGCTGCTGCTGCTGTTTCGGATACGGAGTTCCCCTACTGTTAATATCCCTCTGCAGAAGACAGATCCTGTGAAGGACCAGCAATAGGAGCTGTAGGGGGACCTGAAGCACCAAGGCCAAATGCGGCCTCCAGACCTCTCTGCCTGGCCCTTGGGACCCTCTCCAGACCACCCACTCCATCTCCCCTGGTCACACTAGCCTGGCATTGCAATCTCCTTGCATGCTGTTTGCCAAGCTGGAATGTGTGCTTGAACTCTGATCGCGCTTCTTGCTTGCCCGGACAGAGGCTAGAGAGGGAAGAGTGAGCATGTAGGAGCTAGTCTACAAAGATAAAATTCACATTTGTTGTCCTGCCCAAGCTTGCCACTTGCCACTGGCATGCGGTCCCTGGAAGGTTACCCAGAGGAGAATGTGGCCCTCAAGCTGAAAAGGGCTCCCTGCCAGGAGGGAGCCAGCACTAAATCACACCAAGAGAGGCGGAGTTAACTCTTTATAAGTAAAACAGGAGTCTCAGGCCTAATGTGCACAGCAACTCCCAGCAGGTCTTGCTCCCCCATGAAGCAGTTGCTGAGACTGAAGGACACCGCCTTCCCACAGCTATCTAATCCCCTCCTCTCCAGGGTTGCCCCCAAGCAATCTGAGACTGCACCTCTGCCCTTTTCATGCCTCTTCTGGTTCTGGGAGAGCAGGGGAAAGATAAGCTGGTCACAGCAGGAGGGGGAGACACCATGACTTCTTCATCAGACTAATCCATCTGTGCCTCTTGGCTTCCTTCCTCTCCTGCGTCCGATTCTGGACTTCCGTCTGCCACAGACTCCCCCAGATCACTAAGCCCTGTTACCTCCTCAGCTGCGGACACCTCCTCCCAGTCTTCTCCATCTGACCACTCACGATCATCCCACCACCACTTCCCTGACTCTGAGCCTTTTTCCCTTGGTGCCTTCCACCACTCCTCTGCATCTAGCCAGTCCATGACAGTCCCCTTCCCTGCTGTAGGGCAAACTGTTCAAGCAGAATAGCAGAAGGTGAGGGATTCTTCCTGGTGCCCCTGCATTCGAACACCCAGTTCATTGTTTGCTCTGGGTGTAGGCCTCTCAACTCCCATTGCCCCTTGATAGAGAATGACTCAGCGCAGAATACTTCTGCCTTTGATTTCCAGGACAATGGATCTTGTTGCCTTTTATGCGTTTCAGGGATGATGTTCCAGGCAGAGGTTTCCCCTCCTCTTGGCTTTGCTTATTCAGTCTGTCAGACTGCAAAAGAGGGGATGGATTGATTTCTGCGTTTCTTTTTTTATAATATAATTATTAACTTTTCAAAGGGTATACAAAAAAGAAACAAAAAACAAAAATACAAAAATATAAACACATATAATGTCATTCACTTATTTTCTTTTAACTTATTTCTCGGACCTCCTCATACCTCCCCTTTTTGTATTCCAATTCAAATTATTCATTCAGCAAATCCTCACCCTTAATTTTCACTTAATTTTACACTTTCTTTCTCTCTCCCCCCCCCAATTATCTTAATCATTACAGCTGGTAACCACTTAACTTCTTTATATCCAACATCATTCTAACATTCACTGATTTTATAATATTTCCCAAAATAGTCCTTAAATTTCTTCCAATCTTCTTCCGCTGTCTCTCTTCCCTGGTTGGATTGATTTTTGCGTTTCTCCCTGCTTGGCCAAAGAGGGGGAAAACAAAGCGTTGCAGTTGATTCCATTCAGACAGACAACCATTGCACGAAGTCAACTCCTGGACCAGGCAACTTCGTACCCCCCTTTTCTGGGATGTTATCCTACTTTAATGTTGCATGAGGAAGTCTGCTGCTACCTGGAGCAGACAGGAGAGGACAGGTTGGCGACATGCAGCCCCGCCCAATTTCGAAAGCCCTCTGTGGGTGATCGGTTCAAATTTCTATCAAGAGATATTTTGGCACCTGAGGCGAACCACACGGACCCTGCAGGGGAAGGAGGAGGAAATACTTTGGGAACAAGGCAGGGAATCAATTCATCTTACCTGATGGTTGAAATGGGAATCAAAGGCTGTCATGCCGCCCCCGCCCCCCCCTGCTCTGAATCACGCTGGGTGTGGGCAGAACCCAGGAGACCCCAGAGGGCACTTTCTCCATGGGGAGAGAGGAAACCGACGGCTGAGAGGCTGCTGTAGAGGCAGCATGGAAGGAGGCTGCTGAGGAGGCGGCAGATCTGGAATGTGTGGCAGTGGCAGCAGGCGATGCATTCTTTGGCGGCCTCTTTTGATCCTGCCGCCCGAGGCAGTCGACTCACCTTGCCTCATTGTTGGTCCAGTTCTGAAAAGCAGTATGTTCTTCTTTCAGCATTCTGCTGGGCAGGCAGGAAGAAGAAGAGGCAGAGGGGAGACACTTACAAGTGTTCTATGTGCTTTACCTCACTTGTTGTTGTTTAGTCGTCTAGTCGTGTCCGGCTCTTCGTGACCCCATGGACCAGAGCATGCCAGTCACTCCTGTCTTCCACTGCCTCCCGCAGTTTGGTCAGACTCATGCTGGTAGCTCCGAGAACACTGTCCAACCATCTCGTCCTCTGTCGTCCCCTTCTCCTTGTGCCCTCCATCTTTCCCAACATCAGGGTCTTTTCCAGGGAGTCTTCTCTTCTCATGAGGTGGCCAAAGTATTGGAGCCTCAGCTTCACGATCTGTCCTTCCAGTGAGCACTCAGGGCTGATTTCCTTCAGAATGGGTGGATCTGAACTTCTTGCAGTCCATGGGACTCTCAGGAGTTTCCTCCAGCACCATAATTCAAAAGCATCAATTCTTCGGCAATCAGAGCATTCCAAATCCATTAAAATCTTTGCTCTCCAGTGAATCCTGAGTTTACTTGTCATTCTGGCACGATATTAACCCAAACAATACTCCGGCTGAGGCCTTATCTGATCTGGGTAGAGCCCAATACATAGTGCAGTATTATCTTAGTGCAACCTAAAAGTTGTTGGGGGAAAAGTGAAGAATTTCTGCTCCAGGAATGTAGGAGTCAATCACTGCTGGATGGAAAATGGTGGATTAGCCTTTTGCTCAACCGTCCCAATGCAGCAGCGAAAGTGTGTTTTATCCCTCTATCCAGAAGATGGCGCCATTGTGCCACCAGGAACCATTGGCTCCATTGTTTTCACTGTCTGCCGGAGGTAAAAGGATTTGTTTCCATAACAATGCCTCTGTTTGTGAACATATTGCTGCTGGAAAAGACATCGTCTTGGACTGCCATAGTCTACAAAGTATTGAACTGCAAAGGCCAACAGCCCTGAGGTGATAAATCAGAATCATTGTTGAGGAAACAGTCGTCGTGCTTTTCCCCACCCTTATAATTAATCGATCTAGCGCTAATTTGCATGGTTCTGGACGATGCTGGTGCATCATAAAACAAGATGCAGAGTCGCAAGTGGGGGCAGTCTCTTTAATGGGGGCCAGTTCGAGTTTACGATGCAAATAGCAAGCTGCCGAATCACACAGAACTCTTCTTCAAGGGCACAACTCCCATCAGCCCTGACCGTTGCCATGCTGGCACCTCTGGTTAATAGAGAGGGGAGGGTAGTCACCTCCTTTGTGTTTATTCATTAGCCGTCCCTCTGTCCAGCTAATTAGTTTTACACTCCGGCTATTACAATATAAACATCAGTATGGGGTTATGTGTAATACGTATGTATGCCAATGGAAGCAAAGCCTTTACATGCAAAGTGTATGTGTGTTTAAGAGAGAGAGAGAGACAGAGAGCACTCTAAGGTAATGCACATTATTCTGTCCTCATTTTTCACATCAGCCCTGTGAGGTAAGTTAGGCTGAGAGAGTAGTGACTAGACTAAGGTTTCCCACTGAACTTCCTGGCTGAGTGGGAATTTGAACTTGGGTCTCCCCCTGGTTTTAGTCCAACAGCCTAAAACAGGAGTGGGAAGACTCCAACTTCTGTCTGCAATAGCCAGTCCAGACAATGGTCAGGTCTTTGTTTATTTATTTATTTGATTTATTTGTTAGAGCCCTTCATCACAAGAGCACAAGTTAAAAATACAGAGTAAAAGCACAAATAAATAGTTAAAACAAAAGCAACAAAACAGTACCCCGCTTTGCAAAGACACATTTAAAAGGCTGTAGAATATTAATTAGCCCAAGGGCTGGTTGAAGAGGAACATTTTTGCCTGGTGCCTAAAAATCTATACTGAAGGCTCCAGGGAACCTCCCTGGGGAGAGCATTCTGCAAATGGGGAGCCACTGCAGAGAAGGCCCCGTTCTTGTGTTGCCACTCTCCAGACTTCTCGTGGAGAAGGCACAAGAAGAAGGGCCTCAGAGGATGATCTCAGGTCTAGGTTAGTTTATATGGGGAGAGGTGAGCCTAAGCCATTTAAGGTTTTCTAGGGCAAAACTAGCACTTTGAATTGAGCCCAGAATAGCTAATTGGCAGCCAGGGCAGTCAGACCAGGATCAGTGTAATAGGCTCAAACTGTCTTGCCCTGGCCGCCAAATTCTGCACCGGCTGAAACTCCCAAACCATCTTCAGAGGCAGCCCTACGCATAACCTATGTAGAGAGTTTTAGTCCAGCAACATCTGGTGCTTTTGCTCAATTTCCCTGTGGGGTGGTGAGCTAGAAAAGGCCATTGGCTGGCCTGCTCCTGAGCGCCCTCTCTGGCCATGGGAAGTCCTTGGTCCAAGCAATGAAGCAGGTCGGACGTCTGCCAGTGTGCGGTTGGAGAAAGTCCCAGTGCAAAACTGCCAAAGCAGAGGCACAAGTGTGTAGTTGCTCCTACCATATGGCAGGTGGTAGCAAAGAGAGCATATCTCTCTGCCTCTGCTGCCTTGTCTGCTCAGAAGGAAGTTAGGCTGAGTTCAGAGAAGCCTTGCTCCCAGACAAGGCAGAATAAGATTGCAGACTTAGGCTGTTCTCGCAGGACTGAGCCGTGTGTTTCTGAGCAGGAAGGGAAACGAAGGAAGAAGAAAGGAAGGTGGAGCGTGGCCATCCTCTTCTGCAAATCTAAAGGGCAATCACCGTATAATCCAGGAGGGAGCTGGAGCCAGCTACTCTTGAGATCTCCACAGTTCCCTGCTAATAGGGTGTGTTGTGTGTTTTTGCTCATGAAAAGGGAAGAATCAGAGTTGTGGTTTCCAGCTTCATTGTAACAGGACAAAGAGATTTGTTTTGAGCCCACCTGTGGCATGAAATACTGCAAGTGTGATCAGGTTGTTGTTGGTGTTTTTCTTTTGTGTGTGTGTGTGTGTGTGTGTGTGTGTGTGTGTGTGTTTGGTTGATTCTCCCCCACATTGTTGAAAAATCTTCACATTTGCTTTCATGAGCTTATAGCTAATAGATTCCTTTCTTGGGCTTGGACAGCTTGTTCCCAACCCAGTGCCCCCTGGATGTTCTTGGACTCAAACTCCTATCAGCCCCAGCCAGCATGGTTAATGTTTAGGGGTGTCTAGCAATTTCTGGGGGGAACCACATTAGCTACTTCAGTTCTATCTAATGGTCCCTTTCCACAGAAAAGCAGTTACCCATTTTAGAAACAACCAAATACGCTCACAACAAATGGCCGTGATCCCTCCCACTGCTGCCTCCATTAGCTGGTGCAATTAAACACCTCTCCAGATGACCTGCTCCTTAATAATAATGCCCAGGCAGCAGAGGGAATGAGAAAGAAGCCTGACTCATTCATCAAGCAGCGAGCGAGGAGCAAAAGGGAGAGTTGGGAAGCGGGAGCCCCAGAGAGGCATGAAGGAAGAATGAAAAGGAGTGGGAAGAGAAACATGTACTGAAGACGCCGGGACGCTTTTCCCAATATACTAATTATTTTCTCAGACAAAACTCGCTTGGAACAGAGCCATCTTTAGCCTGTAGGGGAAAGAGGTGCAAATTTAAACACAGACCCATAGCAGAGAAGGAAAGCAGCGACGGCAGAGGCACCTTGAAGGATGAATTTCTCCCACAGTTTTCATCCTGGGAGCACCCTGCTTTTGCTCCCTGCCTATTACTACCCTAACAGAGCACTGAACGTTTCACTTTCTCAGCAGGCAGCATCCTGCGGGCCAAGGAACCATATCCAGCCCTATAGCCCTCTCTGTCTGGCCCCTGAGACTCTCCCCAGGCAGGCCACACCACCTCCCTGCAGGCCACATCCCTCAACAACCTTCCCTCACCCCCTGAGGGGTTTTGGGGGGAGGGCCTGACTGTAATATGTCCCTGTACTCTGATGGTGTCGATACTTTCCTGGATGGTGATTTATTAAGTTTCACAATAAAAAAGACAGAAAAAATACAAAATCACAGAGAACAATACAATACAAAAATACAAACATTAAACACATCAAAAGAAAAAGAAAAAAGAAACAATAGCACATATATTAACAAAAAACAAAAATTTCCCTCTTTCTTAATTTCTCATCTTCAATTAACTTATTTTCCCAACTTCCTCACATCTCCCATTCTTGTATCCCTTTTTTAAAAATTAATTCAGCAGATTCATATCTATGCAGAACTAGATAAACTAACAGGAAGGATTCGAAACTGGCGGGACCATAAATTCATGGAAGACTGGAGTAAATTTACAGACTACTTGAAAAGTATTTGTGAAGATCAGACAACGTTTGTAGGTTTGCAAGAAGTTTTGTGAAGGTTTGGAAGTATTGCAAAATTGGAGAAGGGGAAGGAGATGTTTAAGAGATGTAAAGGCAATATAAAGTTAAGAAATGCATAAGAAGTGGTTAAAACGGTGGGTCATCAGAGGTGCTGATGGAAGTCTAAAAAGATTGTATAAGTGATAAGTTTTGTGGTACATTTTATAATTTATATGTTAAAAGCAATAAAAAAAATTTAAAAAAGGAACTAACACACATAGGACCAAATTGCACAGCCACTTCCTATATAGAACTGGCTTTAGCTTCTACACACTGAGAAAGAGGTAAGGCTTGTTGATCTGTGACAGAGGGAGTGTAAACCATTTTTTTGTCCAGATCTCAGGTCCAGTCTCTAGCATCTACAGGTAGAGCTGGAAAAGACTCTCCTAAGAACGCAGTAAGAACCTGCCAAGAATCACGCTGCAGAATTCTGCACTAATAGAAGCTGGCAACCGTACCTCCAATTACTCTGTACTACAAGGCAGCCTTCTTATGAAGCATCTGGTTCTTGGCCAATACATGGCGAAATACCTGTCGGTTGCAGCCAGGGCCTGCTGGGGCTAGACCTGGAAGCTGCTAAATTTGGGTCATTGTGCGGTTGCAGGTTGGAGCACCTCCTTGGACAGCAAATGGATCCCAGGTACAGGAATGCTCTGCCCACTCAGGCTGGCTACCCCCCAGGAAGGGTTAAAAGGGTTTCCCTGTTCAGGCTGAAACTTGGCCTGGGAATGGATAAATTCCATTGGCCTTGTTTTGCCTTCCCAGTTCTTACTCCTCGCTTGGTCCCAGGAGGCAAATAGCAGCTGGGCAGGGGGTGGGGATTTTTATTTTAGCATGAATATTCTCTTGTAATCCTGAGTGGGCCAGAGGGAGAGACCCCATACGGTTGGCCTGTATTTTATTCCTATGTTACAGACAGTTGGAGTGAGGCTGAGGCAGTATAAAAGCAGCTTCCTGAACTCCTGGCTATAAGAAGATGCAAATGGGGGACTTTCTGGTTCATAGGTGCTGCTTTATACCACCTCTCACAGCCCTTTGGTTGATCAGTGGGGATCAGGTTTCATAAATGGGGATGGAAGTGATACACATCCTTGTTTATATTTGCACTATCAATATTCTGATATGTTAATGGAATTGGAAAATAATGAAGATGGCCACAATTAAATATGGCCTTCACTAGTAGCTTTTGTTTATTATACTTCCTGTAATATCTCAACCAGTTAGTCATTAGACTCTTTGGACCTATCAGGGGATGATTAGCTGCTTGTGCTTAAAATGGTGCCCCTTCAGAGTTTGTGCGGCCCCACAAACCTCTGTGTGTGACAGAGCTCCTCAGACATGTCTGCTCTAGTCACTATTAGAGTCCGACAGTGGCTGTTTGCGGAAACGCCTCCAACAAAGAAGTTCCTTAACGGAAACACGTCTCCTGGACTCACGACGTGACAGCTTCCGACGAAGCATGGGTCTCCCTGCAGTTGCTTCTGACACCTCCCCACTATTTTCGCTGGACGTGTCTCTCACCCCTTTCTCTCCCCTGCTTCCTGCCTGCGTTGCTGCGTCTCTCTCAGTATTACTGAGATCCTCCTCCAGAGACCCCGCGCTCCCCCTGCTGGTCCCTGCTTTGGCTGTTGAGTCTCTCCCCGTCTCTGGGAGCCCTATCACCTCCTTTCCCTCTGATGTCAGTTCCCTGACATCCACCTCCCCTCCAGGGCCCCCTTCCCCCCCGCCCCCTCCCTCTCCTCTGGGCGGTGAGGAGCTGAAACCCCGAAACGAATCCTCTTCATCTTCAGACGTCTCGAACATTTCCCTCCATCGGTCTTCGTTCCGACTCGCTGAATCCTCCTCCACCTCGGAATCAGAGAACCCCTCCAACTCCTCTTCTTCGTCGGTGGTGGCGAAGTATTCCCTCCGGAACCTCGCCACTGGCTGGGGTTTACGAGGGAATCTCTGATGAAAAGTTTCAATTAGAACCTCGTCATCTACATCCTCTGCCCTGACCCAGGTGTTTTCCGACTCCGGTTCCCCTTCCCACATTACCAAATACTCTACTTGCTCTCCCTTCCACCTGGAATCTAGAATCTCCGCTACATGGTAGCTGTGTTCTTTTTCCTCCATCGCTGGTCCCCTATTGACCCTCCCCTCTCTGTCCCCTATATACGGTGACAGCAACGATCTGTGGAACACTGGGTGCAACTTCATGTGGTTCGGTAACCGGAGTCTGAAAGCCACTGGGTTGACCTGTTGCGTGACTTCAAATGGGCCCAGTCTTTTGGGTCTTAACTTCTTACAACCTCCTTTAAATGGTAACCCTTGGGTGGACAGCCACACCTGGTCTCCCACCCTAATGCTTTCCCCTTCCCTTCTGGTTTTGTCTGCCTGCCTCTTATATTCCTCCTTCGCCCGGTTTAAATTAAGTTGGAGTTGGCGATGGATCGCTTCCATTTCTTCAACGAACTGTTCTGCTGCTGGAACGCTCCAGTTCTCCCCCTCCCCCCCTGGGAAGGCTCGGGGATGACACCCGTGATTGGCCAAAAAAGGGCTCATCCCCGTGGACACGTTCTCTGCATTGTTGTAAGCAAATTCTGCCAACGCCAGCTTCTCCACCCAATCATTCTCTCTGTCATTAACATAACACCTCAAATATTGCTGGAGGACACCATTAGCTCTTTCCGCCTGCCCGTTGGTTTCTGGATGACGGGCAGTAGAGAAATTAACCTCTACATGCAGTAAGCTCATGAGCTTCCTCCAGAACCTGGAAGTAAATTGTTTCCCTCGGTCCGAAACCACCCTCAAGGGGGCGCCATGCAACCTAAACACATTTTCCACAAACAATTTGGCGGTTTCTTCTGCTGTGACCGCATGTGAGCAGGCTATAAAGTGGGCCATCTTGGTTAACAGATCTACCACCACCATAATGGCTGTTTTCCCTTTGGACCTGGGCAGATCAGTCATGAAATCTATTGCCACTGCCTCCCACGGTCTTTCCGGCGTGGGTAGTGGTTCTAATAAACCTGCCGGCGCCCGCCTCTCCCCCTTGGCTCGTTGGCATCGGTCACACCCTCTCACATACTCCCGTACATCTTCCCTAACCTTGGGCCACCAGAATTCCCTGGTAACCAGCCACATGGTTTTGTGTTGCCCAAAATGCCCTGCTGTGGGGTTATCGTGCAGTTGCTTGAGTACCTTTTCCCTCAATTCCCCTTCAGGTATGTATAACGCTCCCTTGTAGTACAACGCCCCATTTCTCTCCTCAAAACCCCCGGGTTTGTCTCCCTCCCTCCTAAGACTCCTGAGTTTGTCCTGGGCGTATTCATCCTGCCCCGTTCCCTCTACCAGTTCCCTTTGCCCCACCAATGCCGCCCCACACACCCAGCGGTCCTCGGGAATGACATGGGTCTCTTCGGGTGCACCCTCTCCCTCCAAATATTCAGGTTTGCGTGAGAGAGCGTCCGCCCTAACGTTCTCCGGGCCTGGTACGTAACAAATCTCAAAGTTAAATTTGGAGAACTCCTGGGCCCATCTCAACTGCCGTTGGTTGAGCACTCGCGCAGTTCTCCAATACTCTAGATTCTTATGGTCCGTGCACACTTGCACCTTCTGTTGTGCACCAATTAGTAGGTGCCTCCATCTCCGGAAGGCCTCATAAATTGCAAGAAGTTCCCGGTCGTACACCGTGTAGTTCCTCTCAGACTTGTTCAGCTTTCGCGAAAAGAAGGCACACGGTCGCCACTCTGACCCCTCCTTCCCCGGCTGCAGAAGAAGCACCGCCCCTATGGCTCTGTCCGACGCGTCTGTTTCGACCCTCAGCTTTTTTTGTAAATCCACATGTAGAAGTTGTTCGTCAGAGGCGAAGGCCCTTTTCAGTTCCTCAAACGCTCGCTCCGCCTCCCCCGTCCAAACAAACTTCTTTTTGCTGCTGAGACAGTCCGTGATGGGCGCCGTCAGGTGGGCGAAGTTTCGGATGAACTTACGATAAAAGTTTCCAAACCCTAGGAACCTCTGCACATCCTTCTTGGTCTTGGGTGTTTTCCATTCCAGCACCGCTTGAACCTTGCCGGGGTCCATGGCCAACCCCTTATCTGACAAGCGGTACCCCAGGAATTCCACCTCCTTGGTATGAAACTGACACTTCTCCAGTTTCACCCACAGTCTGTTGGCTTGCAGCCTGCTCAACACTTCTCTGACGTCTCTCACATGTTGCTCCTCATTCTCCGAATACACCAACACGTCATCTAAGAAGGCCACGCAATTCTTGTAGAGCAAAGGCCCCAGTACGTGGTTCATGAAAGCTTGAAAACACGCGGAGCCTGTTTGTAATCCAAAAGGCATAACTAAGTATTCAAATGCCCCCAAAGGGGTGAACATGGTGGTCTTCCATTCATCCCCTTTCCTTATACGTATCAGGTTGTACGCCCCCCTTAGGTCCAGCTTTGTAAAAATCTTTCCCTTCCGCACCCTGGTCAAAATATCATCAATCCTGGGCATAGGAAAAGCCGCCGGCTCGGTCACTGCATTTAAGGCCCGAAAGTCACATACCAGCCTCGGCTTGTCCGTGTGTTTTTTGTCCACAAAAAACACTGGGCTACCCCCCGCTGCCTTGGACTCTCTGATGAAGCCTCTCTTCAGGTTCTTGTCAATGAACGCTCGCAACTCCTGCATTTCCCTGTCTGACATGGCATACAACTTGCCTACAGGAAGCTGTGCTCCGGGGAGTAAATTGATCTGGCAATCAAAGGGTCTATGCGGAGGTAGTTGGTCAGCTTCCTTCTCGCTGAACACGTCGCTGAGATCAGCATACTGTGGTGGCACCTTCCCCTTCTCCATTACTTCAGTCCCTGCCAGGGTGGCTTGGGCCCCTGCTGACCCCTTTTCCCCCCTGCAGTGTTCTAAGCAATGTGCGGAACCGAAGGAAACCACTCTTTGATGCCAGCCCACCAGCGGATCATGTAGGGCTAGCCAGCTCATTCCCAAAATAATGGGAGCACCTCCCAAGGTGGCCACATTAAACGCTATCAGTTCTGTGTGCCTTGCCACCCTCATTATCATTGGGATGGTCTGCAAGCTGACTCCTCCTCCCAACAGTTCCCTGCCATCGATCGTGGTCACCTGCAGGGGGTTGCTTAAAGGGATAGTCTGTATCTGGTGTTCAGCAGCAAACTCCTTGCTCATAAAATTGCAGGAGCTGCCTGAGTCCAACAGTGCCTTTATTTTTAGGGGGTGTCCATTTTGCAGCTCTAGCGACACTTCAATCACTAGAGCAGGTCGAGGAGCTTCTGGCACTGGCACTTGGGGAAGGGGCACTTTCACTGCTCTTTGGCCTGGCTGCAGTGCCCTGATGGCAACCAGGCGTTGGCTTTTACCTGCTCCGTTTCTCCCTGCTCTTCCCCCTCAACAGCTCCCACCATTCCTTGCCATTCCTTCCTCTGGGGGCAGACTCTGGCAAAGTGGCCTGGCTGTTGGCAGAGATAGCATTTCCGGGCTCCCTTTCCCTCCTTCTTCGCCCCCTCACTGGGCTTTGAAACTGCGCGCGCGCGGGCTGTTCCGATTTCCATCGGCTCTGCCGGCGGGAAAGCTGGCTCAGGAATGTCTGGAATGCGTAACTCCTTCCAACGTTCCCCTCTCCCTTCCCGCCTCTCCAAGGCTCTTGCCTCCTGGCGCGCTCCAATGGTCAGCGCAGATTTGGTCAGCTGATCCATAGACACCGCCCTGGGGCTCCTGGCCAGCTCGTCTTTCACAGCTGAAGAAAGACCTTCTTCAAATAGCATCTGAATGGGTGCTGCCGATAAATCCCACCCCAATCTGTGAATCAGCATGGTAAATTCAGTCCAGTACTCACGGACAGATCTGCTTCCCTGCTTGCAAGCCATTAACTGTCTGCGCACCACCCCTTCCTCAATGTCGCTGGAAAACATGATATCCATTGCACGAAAGAATTTCATAGTGTCCTTTAGGATATCGTTGTGCGTTGCCATCAGGGGTCGAACCCAGTCTCGCGCGCCCTTCTCAAGATGCCCAATTACAAAAGCAACTCGAGATTCCTCATCAGGGAACTCATCAAACTGGACATTCAGGGCATATTGCATTTCAGTCCTAAAGGCATGGTAATCCTTGGGGTCCCCCCCAAACTTCTGCACCAATCCTGGTACCTTTCTGGGGAACTGAGTGGTTCTCCCCTTCTTGTCTGCATCTTGAGCCCTCCTCTCCTCGAGCCTCGCCGTCTGCAGCGCCAGTTGGACCTCCAATGCTCGGTATCTTTCTTCCAAGCTTGGATCAGCTCCTCCCCCTGCTACTCCGGCTCCGGCTGGGTCGCTCATGATGCTTTCTCCTGCACAGGCAGCGTACAGAGACTGTCGGACTGCTATCAGGGGATGATTAGCTGCTTGTGCTTAAAATGGTGCCCCTTCAGAGTTTGTGCGGCCCCACAAACCTCTGTGTGTGACAGAGCTCCTCAGACATGTCTGCTCTAGTCACTATTAGAGTCCGACAGTGGCTGTTTGCGGAAACGCCTCCAACAAAGAAGTTCCTTAACGGAAACACGTCTCCTGGACTCACGACGTGACAGCTTCCGACGAAGCATGGGTCTCCCTGCAGTTGCTTCTGACACCTCCCCACTATTTTCGCTGGACGTGTCTCTCACCCCTTTCTCTCCCCTGCTTCCTGCCTGCGTTGCTGCGTCTCTCTCAGTATTACTGAGATCCTCCTCCAGAGACCCCGCGCTCCCCCTGCTGGTCCCTGCTTTGGCTGTTGAGTCTCTCCCCGTCTCTGGGAGCCCTATCACCTCCTTTCCCTCTGATGTCAGTTCCCTGACAGGACCTTAGGCAGCCTTTTATTATGGCTGAAAATACACATCCCCCACTTTTGCATGCATTGATCTCAGCACCTTGCAAGTGCACATCCATCCTTCAATGTGTCACAAACGAAGGGATGGCACCCTGCCCTTTGAAGAGGGAGCTGGACTGTAACAGCTTCCGAGGACCCTTGATGAGCATTAAGTGGGCCTTAATTTGCCCCTGGGCTCTCTGGGACTCTGTTCTGAAGGTCTGAAATATGGGAAGTCATAAATAAACCAGAAGGCTTTGGAAAATGGTGCGGAGCAGACAGAGGAGAGGCTTGGGGGTGCATCTCCCCTGTTCAACAACCAACAGGCAAGGCTATTTGCGCTATATATTCCAACTGTCCTAAAAAAATCCCTAGTATCTGTTTCTGTCCTGAGTAAATCATTGTCCCTGGTTTCGCCTTTTGGGGAGAAGTAAATAAAATGCGTTCAGTGGGATTGAATTCTGCAGCAAGCTCAGTTGTGTGTGGCCTGAATAAATTGTGCAAATTTAAATACGATTTCTTATTTTGCATAATTTATCCTGTTTTGCGACTGATGGGGAAGGGCTCAGACACTGAAACTCCACACCCAGCCACCAGACTATCTTGATTAGCCATCATCTGGCCTCTGAGATTTCAGCAAACGTTGCCCAGCGTCTTTCTAGTATATCCAGAGCCTACAGTGGAATACTCTACCAACTGCCACACATGAAGCAGCCATCATCAGTTGCTTCAGACATACCTTGTGTGCGTAAGACTTATTTTTCATCCAGATTCTTGGCTGAAGGTTTAAGTGCTGGAAGAATATGAGCTATTCCTAGGGCAATGCCATTCTGGCTCGTTCAGTTGCACTTGCAACATCCTCTCCAGAAATTCGGAGTCTCTAAGAAGGGCAATGTGTGTTATACTTCCTTTGTTCCAGCATTTCAGAGGCATTTGGGTCTGTGCTCTCCCATTGTTGCTGAACTGACTCCGTTGCTGCCCCATGGCAGATTGCGGTCTGTTAGCTACACCTTGCTTGGTGCATCTTTGGGGGCAGTTGTTATGAAATGAAGGACAGGGAGGGGAAACTGAATGCAAACAAGACATTTGCTTCGGGATATTGGCTCAGATTGAATAGAGGGTGTTTGCAATCTCTCAGTCCTGCTCAGCTTATGATACTTAACCACTGTACATATTAAACTAGAGGCCTAAACACAACTGTTTGCTTAGTGCCACTATTTATATTGCATTTAAGGATCATGGCCTTTATTGGTCCCCAAAGCAACCATCTTTTCTCAGTGGTAAGTAAGCTTATATCTCCATCACTGAGTCTGTGTAGAGCTGGTTCTGTAGACAACTTGCTCAATATCTGTGTTTGCTTCCGACATGTAAGACTATGAATGAACCCTCCAATCGGAAGGTTGGGAGTTCAAATCCCCGCAATGGAGTGAGCTCCCGTTGCTCGGTCCCAGCTTCTGCCAACCTAGCAGTTTGAAAGCACGTCAAAGTGCAAGTAGATATATAGGTACCACTGCAGCAGGAAGGCAAATGGCGTTTCCATGCACTCTGATTTCCGTCATGGTGTTCCGTTGCGCCAGAAGCAGTTTAGTCATGCTGGTCACATGACCTGGAAAGCTGTCTGTGGACAAACGCCAGCTCCCTCGGCCTGAAAGTGAGATGAGCGCTGCAACCCCATAGTTGCCTTTGACTGGACTTAACCATCCAGGGGTCCTTTACCTTTACCTTTTTTTTTTACGATACTAGGATTTGGGAACACACAATGAAGGTGAACATTGGAAGATTCAGGAAAGACTAAAAGAAGTCCTTTTTGCCCAGTGCATAGGTAAACAATGGAATTTGCTCCCGGAAGATGTAGTGATGGCCGCCAACTTGGTTGACTTTAAAAGGAGATTATACAATTTAATGGAGGATAAGGATAACCACGGATCCTAGGGTTTGCTGATCAGAAGGTCAGTAGTTCAAATCCCTGCAATGGGGTGAGCTCCCATTGCTCGGTCCCTGCTCCTGCCACCCTAGCAGTTCAAAAGCACATCAGGGCAAGTAGATAAATAGGTACCGCTCCGGCAGGAAGGTAAATGGTGTTTCTGTGCACTGCTCTGGTTCGCCAGAAGCGGCTTAGTCATGCTGGCCACATGACCCGGAAGCTGTACACCGGCTCCCTTGGCCAGTAAAGCGAGATGACCTAATGGTCAGGGGTCCCTTTACCTTTACCTAAGGATAGCCATGATGGCTAAGCACTACCTCCAGTATCAAGAGGCTATATGCCTCTTAATCCCAGTCTCTGTGAATCACCTTTGGGGAGAGCACTGTGATACTGATGTCCTGCTTTTGGCCCACAGTCCTAAGGCTCCCCACCCCCACCGTAACCCAAGGGAACCATCTGCCTTCAGAGGCAGTGGAAAAGGCTGCCCCATTGCCAGAGTTTAAGATTCAGCTGAATTTTCAGTACATGGGACAGAAGGGAAAGGTGTCACCCTGCCTTTTACCTCAGGCAGCAAAAAGTCTTGGGCTGGCCCTGAGTATGGTGTCCATGTGCTGTCAAACTCCAGTGAGAGGCAGCCCAATTGTTCCTGTTAGTGGAGAAAAAACCCAACAGTGGCTGAGGAGCAGTGGGAGAGTCCATGTCATGGAATTCCTCTGCATCACTTTCATCCTGCAGCTCGTTTGTTGTCAGTAAAACAGTTGTGACACATGGGATACCTGAGTTGTTTACATGAAACCTGTGCTATTTACTGATGCTACAAGTGGCTAATCAGAGCCAAGGCTAGGAATGACCCACTGTAATCTTCTTGTGGCTAGTTACTTAAACAAACCTCACTGAACGTAGATTGGGCATGACAGAATCTCAAGGTAAGTGTTAAATGAGATGATGGAGAGCCAAAGAAGCAGCTAAAAAGTAGTTGTTGATGATCCTTTCTATAAATGGGACTCCTTTATACCTCAGGGCAATTCTCCATCTTACAGAAGTTCAGCATTTTCACTAGTGGCTCATTCCTATCCCAACCGATTGAACAGACAGTCTCCATGGTTATCACTAATAAAGCTTTTATTCACGGATGGAGGAATATAAGAAGAACATTGCTGGATCAGGCCAAATACTCGAAAATAATAATACTGTATTAATAATTTTAAAACCAGATGGGAAATTTAGGTAGCACATTCAGTGCCTGAAATTATTCTCATTTTATCTTAATTGAAGATGGAAAGATATTTAGCTAAAGAATTCAAGCACACTCTTTTACCTCAGAAGCGTGTGGAATAAAAGGAGGCCTTGACCTCCAGGTGACCGTCCGGTTACCCATTACACCTTGTAATGTATGACATCGATATCTGTGAAGGACACAGGCCATAGAAACTCTTTATTGTGACTCTGTCTCAGCAGAACAACGGCTGGCAGAAACAAATGTCGCTCAGCTGAAGGTCAGTCCATCCATGGAGCTTAAGAAGCTAATCGCCAGTGGTGTAAAACGCACCCACCATTGTGAAACTCAAACAACCCTTTTGTGGTCCAGAGTTTCCTCCAGGCCCAACACACCTGGAACAGAAACTGCCCTCCAGTCAGGCAAGAAGAGCCCCGGTTCTTGTCAGTTTTCCCTTCAACAGTCCTGGTTAGAATGGTGTGTAAAAGAGAAGTCAAATATCAGAAAGGGTAGTGGTGGTGGTGGCGGCGATGGCTGAAGTTAGCTGTATCTTAAATGTACAAATTAATCCACAATGCCTCAGCTCCTCCATTAAATATAAATTCTGTGTAAGCTGTTTTCGAATGACAGAGCTTTCTTTCTCCCTAAAACAATAGGCAGGCAGCTGCATTTGGCAGTGCCTGGTAGCTGCCAGCTGGGCCTCTCAGCATCGAGGAATCTGAAGTAGAGTTTCCAATGGCAAGCAAATAATGTAGGATGGGTGTTGGGCAGAGTGTTGGACTGAGACCTGGGACTGGGAGACGGGGGTTTGAATCCCCACTCAGCCTTGGAGCTCTCTGGGTGGCCTTGGGCCAGTCACTGTTTCTCAGCTTAACAGCCTCACAGGGTTGCTGTGAGGCTAAAATGGGGAGCAGGTGAACCATGTACGCCACCTTGACTTCCTTGGAAGAACAGGTGGGATATAAGTGTACTAAATCAATAATAAATGTTAAAAAGGCCATCTTACTTTGGGTTGATTGTATGACTTTTTATAAGGGGCTGTCTAGATTGTGGTCACACCCACACCATCCATTCAAAATACATTGAAAGCACATGGCTTCCTGCAAAGAACCATGGGGACTGTAGTTTACCCCTCACTGAGCTACAGTTCCCAACATCCTTAGCAAACTACAGCTCCCAGGATTCTTTGGGGGGAAGCCATGTGCTTTAAATGCATGGTGTGGGTATGACAGTGTCTTGCTTGGGGGCGGGGGCTTCAAAAATCTGCATCATAGCAGACAATGCACACGTTTTTTCAGTGGCATGAAGCCAAACAACGATATATTCCAAGTATTTTAATTGACATTTGTTTCTGTGAAAGTTGGGGCTGGCTCAAGATATTTTGCTGCCTGAGGCAGAGCAGCTGTTGCCCCGTCTTGCAAGTCAAGGGGCACAGAACCCTAGGCAGGGAAAGCTATTTTTGCACCTGGGGTTAAAAATCCCACATGTGCCTCCCTGGCAGGATAAATGCATGAGATAACTAACCATTCATGACCGTGGTAAGCAAGGCTTTGGTGGTGGGAGGTAGTGACACCTTCCAGTTTTGGAATAATAATAATAATAATTTTATTATTTATATGCCACCCATCTGACTGGGTTTCCCCAACCACTCTGAACAGCTCCCAACAAAATATTAAAAACACAATAAAGCACCAAACATTAAAAACTTCCCTATACAGGGGCATCCTTCAGATGTCTTCTAAAAGTCAAAGCCACCCCTGCTCATGAAGGACAGAAGATGAGTCTGCTAGATCTGGCCAATGACCTATGTAGTCCCATGCCCTGTTCTCACTGTGGTCCACTACAAGCCTGACATGAGCACATTCCCAGCAGCTGGTATTCAGAAGCATCATGGCTCTGGCCGTGGAGGAAGAAAAGAGAACACAGGACCTCCAAGATAAGGGAGTGGGGCTTAGCAGCTGAAACATACTCAGTCCATGACAGAGGCAAGCCTTCCTTTATTTACACAGGGAATTTCAAGAGAGTCTCTGGCTGCAATACGATGCACATTCAATCGGATGTAAGCCTTGTTAAATTGACTTACCTGTTGGTCAACAGACACGAGTTGTATGGGCATTTTGGCAAATAATTATGCTCCTGGGTTATGGTGAATCAGGAGCAGATAATAAAGTAATATAGTTTATTTACAGATCTCCATATGCATTGCTGGATTCTCAGTGAAATGAAGTGGTTGCTCTGGTTACGCTGAGACTCATGATTCTCAAGTTAGTTTGCACTGGAACTGCTGTTGCTGTTGGAACTGCGATAGCACATTCGGGTCCGTGTGAGCTTGTGGCTACTCTGCGGGACGTGTGTGTGCTTGAACAAAATGACTCTTACTTGGTGATTTGCATAGTAATAGTCTTGGAAAGCTGTTTGGTTCAGGATTGGGCAATCTGTTGTCCCTGACTCATTTGAGCTTCTCTTTCAGTGCTTCAGTTGTTTGAACAGTCAACTCTGCACATTAAAAACTCTGACATGTTGATGATTACCAGAACCTATACAATTTTCATTAGCACTACAAAGCACCCAAAAAATGCATTGGAGGCATGAGTACCTACCTGCATTTTCTTTCCAGGGCCTGGCGTCAGTTTCCTTTGGATCTACCCTTCTCAATTCTAGAGGGTAAGCAGGTCATTCAAATCTTTCTTCCCTTCTTCCTTTTTTGATTAGATTTCAGACTGCTTTTTGGTGATGAGGGCCCTGAAAGACTTCTACAATAATATAGCACCACAATAATATTCTTTTGCAACATACAGTATGTACAAAAGGCACGAATGCCACCAGTTGCTAATTTCATGTTACTATTTCAATCTTAGTTCTCCCAAAGCCTGGTGGAATAAAAACATACTCAGATCTCCTAATGATTGCGGTACTGCAGGTCCAGTTAATCTTCACAAGAAGGCAATATCTGTTTTATGTGTAAAATGTATGCCCTTGCTGGACTACAGTTCCCAGTATCCTTGACCATTGGCCATTTGGGCCAGGACTGATAGCAGTTGGAATCCAGCAGTCTGGAAGGCGACAGATTCCCCCATCCCTGTGATACAACAGCCACAAATGTAACCAACCGGATCTCATTTTGACCTAAACAGCCTGGACTGAGCTGCTTAAAGAACCGACTTAAATGTTGTGAAAGAAATGAGAAACCGATGTGCTTCCCACACATACAATGTATTAATCTATTCTCAGTAAAGGCCCACAGAAGTGTAGTGTACATGCACAAATTTCTACCATTCTGAACAGGTTTCAGCAGCAAAATGTATGAGGAAGATCCTGGGTTTTCCTTCAACGATTTCCTGCTTAAGTAAAGAATGTGATTTTTGAGTTCATCTGGAAAAGAACTCGCAGAAATACAGCAAAAAAGGGCTTAGCCATCATGATACGACATGCACAGTTCAGGTATGCATAATGAGAGGCGAGGGAAATTGGCAAAGCAGGATGGGGCACAAGTTAAAAATGCCTCCAGGAGTTAAACAACTTTTGGAAGCATTGTGCAATCACCAAATATTTACTATGGAAGATTCTACAGGTCTTGATATTTACCAGAGCGGCTGAGAATTCGCTTCCAAACCATAGTGAGTCACCTGTCCTGTAACTGTAATTCTCTACCCGGGCTTCTTTTCTCATGGACAAATTTTGCAAGAAACATTTCTTGGCAAAGTAATTGTGCAACAGAAATTGAGAAGAAGAAGAGTTTGGATTTGATATCCCGCTTTATCACTACCCTAAGGAGTCTCAAAGTAGCTAACATTCTCCTTCCCCTTCCTTCCCCACAACAAACACTCTGTGAGGCGAGTGGGGCTGAGAGACTTCAAAGAAGTGTGACTAGCCCAAGGTCACCCAGCAGCTGCATGTGGAGGAGCAGAGACGCGAACCCGGTTCACCAGATTATGAGTCCACCACTCTTAACCACTACACCACACTGGCTCTCAGTGTGAGGATCCTATTTGTGTATCCATCCAGGAAACGTTAAATGAGTTCCCATGTATATGATTGGGGGGAAAGTCTATCAGTCTAAGAAAACATTTTGTGGGAAGGAGATCTAAGACAGGGGTAGTCAACATGATGTTTTGGACCTCCCATAATCCCTGACCGTTGGCCAAGCTGGTTGGAGCTGTTGGGAGTTGGAGTTCAATAATATCTGGGCCATAGCAAGATTGTTTGGGAATCAATTTGGCTGAGTGGTGCAGAGAGCTGATTGGCCAGAAAATGGGAGAGTGAGTTTGAGTACAGTGGTGCCCCACAAGACGAATGCCTCGCAAGACGGAAAACCCGCTAGACGAAAGGGTTTTCCGTTTTTGAGCTGCTTCGCAAGACGAATTTCCCTATGGGCTTGCTTCGCAAGACGAAAATGTCTTGCGAGTGTTCTGATTTTTTTCCGCTTCCCCCCCTTTTTCTAAGCCGCTAAGCCGCTAATAGCCTTTTAGCCGCTAAGCCGCTAAGCCGCTAATAGCGCTAATCCGCTAATAGGGTTGCTTCGCAAGACAAAAAAACCGCTAGATGAAGAGACTCGCGGAACGGATTGTTTTTGTCTTGCGAGGCACCACTGCATGTGTGGGGCAGGAAATACTTTGGAGAATACTTTTTTTAAAAAAGACTGCTTGAAATTTCACTTAGCAATACCTCAGTAGACTTCATCGATCAGCCTCCAGTGGTATAGCAAGAGGAACCTACGAAAACAGTGCCGAAATAAATCTCCAAAAATTCTCCCCTAAAACTAAGAAATAATCTTATCTCCTAAAGCTAAGATAGCTTGATTGTAATTTTCTTTCAAGGTCAAATCAGTATTATTTTGATCCACTGTCGCTGGGCCCCTAAAAGGCGTGGACGTCGGGAACAGGGACAAGATGGCGGGGTGGGAGCTGGAACGAAATAGGCCGGTGCCTGCTCTGCCTAGTTGGCAATCCAGCACTGTACAATAAACTGTTGCAGTTTGGAGCTCTCTGTTCAGGAACACAGCCATTCTATGCCACACCTGCTCTCACCTGGTTTTCCACCTACCCCACAATCAGCATTTCATGCCACTGAACATGCACAGCCCTCTTGGGGCTATTTGAGGGTTTGCTTTGTAACCACTGAAGTTTTCTTTTTCTAAATGTTTTCATAATTCTGCAAACCGTGGGGTTATTCCAAGCCTGCTGATACCTCCCTCTTATGCATGGGGTTTGTGTGTGTTTGCATGCATGTGTGATGCCTTTTCCGACTGCATAAGGACTGCCACTCGGAATGGGCATCACTGTTAGCATAAGCACAATGCAAAAGTGGGGAATCTCAGGCTCACGGACTGCAGGGAAGACCTCTCAGGCCACAACCTTCCTACCTGGCCACATCCCTCACCAGACTTGCTCCGTGCCCTCCTCAAATGTTTTTGCCTGGATGAAATATGCCTCTGAACTGTAATAATACCTCTTGCTGATTTGGATGAAAGATGGAGAGTTATGTGGCTATGTAGAAACCTTTGGCTTTTGCGTGGCTAGAATGTAGCCTACTTCTAATGTTAAGAATGACATGCATTACTCCTCCCCTGGTGTAAACTAATATGCCCTGGCTGAATGGGTATTGCGCTTTTTGTATTATCACTTCTTCCATATTATTGGCTGCCCTGCAGATACAAGTCCATGGTGTCATGTGAAAGATACGATCCTTGGACACGGTTTCCTCGTTTTTCCTCGTTAGCAGAGAATCCACCCTCTTGACAATGAATGGGATGTGGCAATGAAACACCAGTGAATCATAGTCGTCTCACCTGGATTTTACAAGTCTCAAAGGAGGCTTATGCACATACTTTCAGCTTAGCTTGGCAGTTTTCCCTAATGTGTGTGTGACTGAATTTAATTCAAGATGGTAACCACATTGGATTGGAATAATAATAATAATAATAATAATAATAATAATAACCCACCCATCTGACTGAGTTGCTCCAGCCACTCCAGGCGGCTTCCAGCATATTTCAAAACATAAAACATTAAACATTTAAAAAATTCCCTATACGTTATCACAATGGAAGAAAACCATTTCACCCCCACCTCTGCATAAAGCAGGTGTGAACAAAGTTTTTGTTTCACCCTGATACTCACCCCACCCTGCCCACTTGCTCTGGCTTTTGTGTGTAAGAGTGTATTTACTTACACTATCAATAACTGTTTTACATGAAAAAGCCATTATCCTGGATCTTCTAGGCTGATGCCAGATCAAAGTGATATACATAAACTTTTCCAGAATACCTGAACCTGCCTTTGTTGTAACTCACCCCCAAGGAGTATGGACTTGGTTATCTGACCTTTACTTCTGCTGCTCTAGGCATAAGAAAGGAAGCGAAGAGGGAGTCGCCATCCCCAACTATCTGTGGCCTATTTGCATCACGGAGTCTAATCTCCGAAGATCTTTTGTTTTAGTGCCTTTGTTAGCATGAGACTGAAACCAGTGGGATGTTCATTTGCAAAATAAAAGGAAAACCAACTAAATGAAACCAGCTGCCTGTGGCTCTGGTGTCCACAGTAAAGTTGATGATTTCATCAGCGAAAAAGGTGGCAAAACGGGTCAAGATTTTCAGCGGCTATCAAACAAGCCAACTGTAATAGTAAGCATCTAGACAGAATGAGGAATATTATTTTTTAATTTAAGCACTTTATCCTAAGCAGTAGACATTAAAAGTATATGCTCCTAAGGAATGAAACCAGTAAAACACAATTTTCCCTGCATTGGATCACATTTGCCATTGTGATGCCCATTTACCCAGTTTGCAGGGATCCTTTGGGAATGCCTCATAATCCCTTTTCTGCTTGCCAGAATTATGGAACTGGAAGGGACAAGGGTCATCTAATCCAACCCCCTGCAGGTATCTTTTTTGCCAAAGTGGGGCTCGAACAGACAACACTGAGATTAAGAGTCTCATGCTCAGTAGACTGAGCTATCCCAGCTTCAGGCAAAACTCATTTAATATTCCCAGGCCTTTTAGGGACTCTAGAACTTAGTCTGCTATTCTGAAATAGTGTCTTGTTCCATTTGATTTTAGGCCATTGTAGTTTTTTTGACACACTTATGCAAACTGCTTAGAGATCTTTTGTGATGAAAGCCGGTCTCTAAATAAAATAAATATTTTTTTGTGGGGAATTCAATTTTTTAATATTAAAAATTACGTTAGTAAGTTACTAAGTTTTCCTTGTTGCACATGAGAGCATGGTCCACCGTTTGGTAGCTGTGCTTAACAGACTGCCTCATTTTCCAAATCAAAGCCTTGCCACCCTTTTACCTTAAGCTACTGAGTCATTTCAAAGGACTCTGCTAATAAAATCTGCTGCCAGAAGGGCTGGCTCCTCTCCTCCTCCTCCTCCTCCCTCGTAGCGACGAACATGTTCTAGCTGCTAGCCTAACCTTTGCGTTCCTCTGGAACGAGATGAATGATTAAATGGAATCAGTTTTTATTTTCTATTTTTACTTCCAGTCTATTTTGAGGCACTAGCCTTTCTTTTAAGGAATAAAGGCACATCCTAAGAGTTCTAATGAGGCAACAGCAGGCATTTGAGAATTAAGATGTTTAACAGAAGATTCCGTTCTGGACAGAGTGTCTGACTTCTTTTTGCAACTTGAGGAATATTAGAATATTAGAGGAATATTAGGAATATTAGATGCATGATTTTCCTTTGCATCTGGGGAAGATATGATAATGATAATAATAATAATAATAATAATAATAATAATAATAATAATAATAATAATAATTTATTTGTACCCTGCCCATCTGGCTGGGTTTCCCCAGCCACTCTAGGCGGCTTCCATAAAAACCAAAAAACACTAAAATATCATACATTAAAAACTTCCCTGAACAGGGCTGCCTTAAGATGTCTTCTGAATGTCAGGTAGTTGTTTATCGCTTTGACATCTGATGGGAGGGCGTTCCACAGGGCGGGCACCACTACCGAGAAGGCCCTCTGCCTGGTTCCCTGTAGCTTTGCTTCTCGCAATGAGGGAACCGCCAGAAGGCCCTCGGCGCTGGACCTCAGTTGAAGGCAGTAATGCTCCTGAATATCAGTTGCTGGGAACTGCAGGGAGGGACACTGCTGCTGTGCTCAGGTTCAGCTTGTGAGCTACCTATGGGCATTCGGTTGTCCACTGTGAGAACAGGATGCTGGACTTTTTGGTCCACTGGCCTGATGCAGCAGGACTATTTTGATGTTCTTATAGGTACATAAATTTCCAAGGTAGCCACCATATTGCCCTCCAGAAGTTGGACTACAGCTCCCATAATCTCCGATGATTGTTTAGATTATAGTCCAACAACATTCCCACCCATGTCTTTTGATCTTACCTTCCCAATCCAGCTCCTGCCGATTTGATTTTACTTACAGCAAACGTTCAAAACATTAAAACAGAGAATATATAAAATACAGAACATGTCAGGAAATTCCAAACAACCAAAAATCAACAGCAAACACAAAATAAATTCAATATTACCAAAGAAAAAAACAACAATCTAAGCTTGAGTACATAAATATAAAGCAATAAAGTTTCTGGCATGGGTCTTGCTGCCCTTCAAGGAACCTCCTGGCTTGAATACAGTTCAGAGCAGAGAAGTAGACAATATACAGCTGTCTCCCACATCTCTCCTTGTGGAGGCTGACAGCATCAAAATGCAAATGTTGGGGAGAGCAGTGATGGTGCAGATCTTAGTGTACTCCATCATTTCTTTAATAAGGCTTCTACAGAGGTTTCACTGGGCTGGTTATACCCTAGATCATAAGAATAAAATTAAAGGAGCTACAAGAACTCAACCATATTTTTTTGCATTGTTTATGGTTTTCCTTCCAGCTGCTACAACTATGGTGCCCAACATAAATCAACCATAAGGATTATCATTGTTCATCGCAGATTGCTCAAGACATCCGACTAGGTCAAGGATGGGGAAGTTGTGACTCTTCAGGTACAGTTGGACTCCCAACTCCTACCAGCCCCAGTCAGCATCACCTAGGGTCAGGGAGGATGGGAGTGGTAGTCCAACAACATCTGGTCGCCCATCCCTGGATAAGGTGAAGCAACTTAACACTGCTCCATGTCTAGAACATGTGCCCTGAAGAAGCATATTCCAGATCGGTCCAAGGGACATTTAGTACAGTATTCCATTTCCCACACTGGCCAGGTAAATGCCTTTGGGAAGTCTATAAGCAGGACATGAAGGTGACAGGGCCATAGTTTACATGTATGTGCATGTACGTGGTTCCAGGTTCAGTTAAATTCCTGACATCTCCAGGTAGAGCAAGAATGTCCTAAATGAAACTGCAGAGCTGTTGCTAGTCAATGTAGGTAGTAGGATGGACCAACTGTGTGACTCGGTCTCTCCCAGTAACTGATACTTGGAGGTACAGTTTCTAAATATGGAAGATCCATTTAGCTATCATGACAAAAAGCTAATGCTAATAGACCTGTCCTCTGTGAATTTGTCCAAAGCAGGGATATGGAACTGGTGGCTCTCCAGATATTGCTGGACTTCATCTACCATCATCCTATCCAACAATGTCTGGAAAGCTGCAAGTTCCCTTGCCCTGGTTTAAAGCCACATACAAGTATACCGTCTAGAATAGTAACATTTATAACATTACATCCTGAAAACATTTATGATGTTTACGAATGGAAGCGATTATGCTTTTATTTTTGTTGGAAGCCATATAGAGTGGCTGGGGCAACCCAGTCAGATGGATGAGGTACAAATAATAAAATAAATAATAATAATAATAATAATAATAATAATGATAATAATAATTATCTATTGTTAGTCACTTTCACATCCTATGAAAGCTAATTCTGCAAGTCAAATACTGCATGTGCTACATTGCTTTATTTTGTCTATCCTGTTGGGCACTAGGGGAAGAGGGGGAGAAAATAATGACCTCCTTTTTCTCTGAAGTAATATATTGTATATTTTAAACAGCTCATTCTAGACAAGTTGATTAAAAATCAAAGATCAGATAGAATAATGGGACTGAATACATCACATCTGCATTTGAGAACAGACTTCATCAAGGCCGTGTCACATATTTTTTTGCATTGGTGCCACAGTGATTAGCTTTGCTTTGGAAAGGAGAATGTTTACATTATGATTCTACCTCTGTGTGTCTCAGGCATTGAGGGCTACATGTTGGAGCATGCAGAAGGATTCTTTTTGCATCCTAGATCCTGCTTCATTGGGATAACCATGAAAGTATTGGTTAATAAAACTTCACGGCCTTTCTTGGAGGATGTTTGCAAGCTTGCAAATGGCCATTCACCTAGTTCAGGCATGTCCAACAGGTAGATTGTGATCACTGGACGTCTGTGGTAGATCACTGGCGCCCCTCAAAGAAGCTGAACAACTGTGGCTCCCCTAAAAAAAGCTTAACATTTTACCTCCTCCCTGAAAAAGCTCAACAACTTTGACCTGAACCCCAAAAAAGGTAGATCACTGCCAGTTTTTAACTCTGTGAGTAGATCGCAGTCTCTTGGGAGTTGGCCACCCCTGTTAGTTGTTTCTCCCGACAAGAAAGGATCCCTGCCAGGTGACCAGCTAGAGATGTTAATTCATTTTTTACTGACTGCGTTTATAGACAGCCTCTCCGCCACAATGACTCCCATGTTGGCTAGCAATAAAAACCAACCAAGACAACCCACGATGAAAACAACACAGGTCTGAAAATAAATCTAAAGCTGATTGGATAGCTCATTTAAATATTTTATTTAAAATATTTATACATCTTATTTTTGTACAAACACACATCAGTGGCTGACAATAAATTTACCAAATGCATTATCTTATGAAATAATAAAAAAATACAGTAAATATTTTGAGGGGCAGCTACAGAAATAGAATAAACCAGTGCTTTTTCTCTGGGGGTACGCATACCCCTAAACATTTTGTGAATCTAAGTTTGGCCTCATTGAGGTGCAGTATTTCAATATGAGTAGGAAAATGAGAGTACCCCTTAACATTTTTTTAGAAAAAAAACACTGGAATAAACAAAGAGATAAATAAATATACAGGCCAGCCACTCACCTGGTTTTTTCTTTTTACTAATAGCAGCAGCAGTAGAGCTGTGAGCCATCCACCAATTATAAATTTCCCACAATGCTCTGGTGCTTGGGGGACTGTGGGCCATTAAAATAGCAGGCAGCTTGGAACTGCTGGCACAGACTGAACTACTGCTATCAACTGCCAGAAAGCCCTCTGCCCCTCTCTCATTCTTACCAGTGGGCAGTTATGGGACTCTTGGCAGACTTTGCCAGGGGAGCCCTCAAACTTGGACCCCTCAAAATAGCCAGCCCTATTTATAACTGAAGACAGTTATTTGATAAGTCTTTTCCCCTTCTTTCTGGACTGTCCATGTGACACAAATAAACCACACAAGCATGTGCTTGGGCAGGAGGACTAATAGACATGTCTGTGGTCTAATAACTCACATGGATTTTATTCTCAGGTTGGATCAGATTAAAGACTGCCAGCTTAGTTGTCAAGGTTCTGGGCACAGATTTAAGGCACCATTTTGTGCAATGCCTTCAACAAGTGGCGGAATCCAACAGGCCGGAAGCGATCATAGGAGATCAATATACGCACTGCCACCACTATTTCAGCCAATGACGTTTCTGCAGAATTCCTACACAACTGTGGAAACAACTGGAGCGGTGTTCACTAAAGATGGGATCCCTTCAAACAACCTTGTTACCATGGAATCCCAGCACTTGGTGATTATGCAAAAGGATCTCAGCACATTGGGAAAATACTGATTGTCTGGCTGCACCCTTGGGGCACACCATCAATACAGCAGCACCCCACAATCAACAGGAATAATGGAAAGCAGAGAAGGTACTTTTCTCCCCTCTTTGAAAGATAAGTGGAGATGCACTCATACGGACTGCATATCCTTTCCTGATACTGTCTGCAACTTGAGCATTTCTGTGCTGGTGTATTGCATCCAAATCCTTTCAAAGCATCTGTGCACTTGTGAAGATTCCTTCATAGGTTTTGGCTTTGGTCTCTCACTTATAATTCACACACACACACACACACACACACACACACACACAAACACACACAGTGTGTACCTCGGGTTAAGTACTTAATTCATTCCGGAGGTCCATTCTTAACCTGAAACTGTTCTTAACCTGAAGCACCACTTTAGCTAATGGGGCCTCCTGCTGCTGCCGCACCGCCAGAGCACGATTTCTGTTCTCATCCTGAAGCAAAGTTCTTAACCTGAAGCAATATTTCTGGGTTAGCAGCGTCTGTAACCTGAAGCGTAAGTAACCCGAGGTACCACTATATATATATAAACATACAACAAAAAACAATTCAAAATCCAAATATTGAGATGATTCTGAAACTCAACTTCCCTCCACCCCTTCCATGGGTCCTAATGGTAATATTTACAACTGCATATCAATACTTATCCAATTTTTTATCCTTCTAAATCATCCATACTTTCCTTTACTTCACAAGTGTGGTTAAAACCCTGCTAATGTTTTAACCTGTTTACAGTGGTCTCGTAAATAAATGTATAAACTTTTCTCATTCTTTTTTTAAAGTTCTTGTCTTCTTGATTTCTGAGCTTCCCATTTCGGCACAGTCCATCAACTTGGTTCGCCATTCTTCTCTGGTCAGGACTGTCTCTTCCTTCCATCTCCAGTCAGCTAACATTCTGACATGGCGGCTGTCTGTCACTAGCAATCTTTAATTGATTTCGCAGGCAGTAAGTCTCACTATGTAAGGATACTAGGTTTTGATTTACTACACCCAGCATTCACACCTAGCAGAACTTTCCTCCAGGCTCAATTTTGGTGCTTTTTTTTTATTTAGGTAGGATTTTGGTGCTTTTTTTAGCCTAGGACTTGCTGATCAGAAGGTTGGCGGTTCAAATCCCCGCGACGGGATGAGCTCCCGCTCCTCGGTCCCTGCTCCTGCCAACCAAGCAGTTCGAAAGCACGTCAAAGTGCAAGTAGATAAATAGGTTCCGCTCCGGCGGGAAGGTAAACGGCGTTTCCATGCGCTGCTCTGGTTCGCTAGAAGCGGCTTAGTCATGCTGGCCACATGACCCGGAAGCTGTACGCTGGCTCCCTCGGCCCGTAGAGCGAGATGAGCGCCGCAACCCCAAAGTCAGTCACAACTGGACCTAATGGTCAGGGGTCCCTTTACCTTTTACCTTACTCTAGGTATGGAAAGATGGATTTAGTGACACCAATATTTGCTTTATATTATTCCAGTCATCTTTCCATAATGGCACCTGTGCCCCCCCACCCCCTTAAAGAACTGTAGCTTTGCAGGCAATACAAAAAAACTGCGGGTTGCAAGAAATGCTGACATGAAACTATTTTACTCGTTCTCCCTCTTTTGTGAATGAATGCAGGGAAGCCATTCTTTTTCCTGAAGTGTCAGGATTTAAACCCAGGTGAAACCCTATGGATTACAGGTCTGACATGGTGGAAATGGGCTGATTTCGGGGGCGGCAAGTAGGATTAAAAAAGAAAATAAAATGCGATCAGTGCTCTTTGCTACAGGTACGGTAACTGCATCAGATAAGCTCAGGCTTGTTCAATTGATGTCTCTCAGACTAAAGAAGGGATTTATTAAGCAAGACATAGACAGCATTATGTGCATGCGGAGCCCAGAGATCACAGGTTAAATTTAGGTAATCCTGGACACATATGTCAAAATGAAAGCAAAGCCTCAGTAGCCAAAAAAGAACTCTTTTCCTGTGTAAAATGGATCCTGCAACTATTTTGACTTAGAACTTAGGCCTGTCCTTTCAGCAACCACCTTCTAACAGAATATGAGCAGATGGCAATCCTCTTCTTTGCAGGAACTTGATTTGCCTCAGTCAAACCATATTGACACAAATCAGATTTATTTATTTTTTGCATTTATATCCCACCCTTTTCTCCGAGACACAGCAGGTGGCGTACATGGTTCTTCTTCCCTTCCTGATTTAATCGCCACAGCAACAACCTTGCAATGTCCGTTGGGCTGAGAGGCAGTGACTGGCCCAAGGTCACTCAGTGAGTTTCATGGCTAAGTTGGCTTTTGAACTCTGATCTCCTAGGGTCCTAGTCTGAAGCTGCTACACCATACTGTCTCTCTAAGGCTGTGGTCTTCCTAAGCACGCTCACTTGGAAACAAGTTTCATTAAAAAAAGTTGAGATGCAATAATATGCCAGCAGAGGCCTGCCTTTTGCTGACTTAGCCTTTACAAAGCATTCCAACTAGTTGTTTCCTTTTGAGTTTGGGCTTTATGCACCACGTATTCACCTGATTTAAAGCCCCCTAATTGTCCAGGTGTGTCCCCAGAACAGGCATAAAACTAGACTAGCTCTGGTGTAGTTGAAATTATTTCCTCTTACACTGGAACCAAGAAAAAAGGAAATAAAAAACTAGTGAATAAAAATTAAGAAAAAGGTAACAGTCTGACCCGTACCTCCCATCTTGGCCAGTCTTGAGACCAGTAGGAGTTAGAAGCTGTGATTCCACCATCAATTAAAACATTTGATTTAATTGACTAAGATTTCTTTAATCGAGCGACAGTGACAGTTCATAATGGTATTTTATAAGAGTCTATCTAAGATAAGAATCTGCTTTTTGATTTAGCCACTGGGGTTTGAGTAAGGACAGGGTGGCGAAATTTCAATGAATCTGATTAATCTATTATGACGGAATGTATATGTGTTATTAAATTAGCATACTTCTACCCTGCCCTCCATCATAGCTGATCTCAGGTTGGAGCACAATTGTAATTAAAACACAAGTCAATTAAAAAAAACAACTCAGTTAAAGAGTCCACTGAATTTTAATATTTTTAATGTTTGATGTGCTTTTATATCTTATTGGAAGCTGTTCAGAATGGCTGCAGCAACCTAGCTAGATTGGTGGGGTACAAATAATAAAATTTATTATTATTATTATTAGTAGTAGTAGTAGTAGTACAGTAGTAGTAGTAGTAGTAACCAGAACAGATAAAACAGGCACAATGAAAACCATAAAGACAACATTTAAGTCACAAAGCAGTCTACAACTTCCAGGCATGAACTGACTTGAATTGATATCCTACAAATTCCTGGGCAAACAAATGCGCTTTCACTTGGTGCTAAAATGAAAGAAAAGTGGGTACCCAACATAGTTCTGAGGGGAGGAGGCTCCACAACCAGGGGGCCACCACTGAGAAGACCTTTTCTTGTATCTCCACATAGATGATGTATCTTCCAATGGTGAAACTATGAGAAGGTTGTCCTCTGAAGACCTTAGGGCTGGTTTTCATAGCCAACTTGAGCCTTCAGTCTGGGTTGGTCAATAAATTACAATATATGGACAACTGATCTATGAAGACCATGAGGTTTGCGGTTTCACACTTATGTAATTTATTGCTGGGGAAGGATTGTGTTCTTTCTTTGGAAGGGATATGTTCCAAATTAGACATTTATGTGCTTTTCATAACTGAGCCAGGCAATAGCTTTGACTACTTTGAAGTAACTAAGTACAAAAAGTATCGTATGAAGCAAGCCTTAAAAGCATTCTTTTTCTAAAGCATTTTTGGAAGAAGAAAAACACCGGAGCAATTGAACATTGTCTCTTCTCCAGTTGCTGTAGTGAAATAAAGCAAACAGTTGCTCTTGTGGTTTCTTCTAAGGCAATTAAAAGGCGAAGCCAAGTCTCAAGTGGCTTTGGAGAGGCAATATTAAATGCACTGGTGGTTCATTTCACTTCTAAAATGTCAATTTATAAAACATAACAGGATTCCTCCCTCCCTCCCTGTGTAACTGTGTTATATAGTTCAGCCCAGGCTCTAAGAGCTAGGCTACACTCCTACATACTTGGGATTAGGAGTAATGCCCATTGAACTCATGTTTACTTTTCAGCAAACATGTACATGGCTCAAACTACACATTACAGGGCAGATCCATAATAGTTCTGCCGATGTTAATGCACACATTGAAAATGCAGTTGCATTTGTTTGGAGGAACAGCTGGTGCAAAAGGATTTTTAACATTTCCCTGGCAAATTTGCACCCAACTGCAAGCTGCTGTTTGCCCCAAAATGTTCTCCCAAATTGCAAACATCAGCTTGCAGTGGTGACAATTTTGATCAGGAAAGCCATGTGGTGGGGGTGTCTCATAACTCCCCTCTACTCCAAAACAAGCTGGCAGCACCTCGCCGTGACATTTCGGTTGAAACAAAATCTCCAAGGTAGTAGGGGCTTTGGCTCTTTCACTCCAGCTAGGGTGTTGTGGTACAGAAAGCAGCAGTGTAAGGCAAGTGCATACCTACACAAACACCTGCAATGTCTCTTGGAGATTCTAGGGTGGACTGTCAGCTCCCACAGGGAGCAGGCGTCAAACTGTGCTGACCCAACATACTGTCTCTTGCCTGACATTATGGTTGGGTCAACCATCTTGCTAACAGAATGTGGATTCTCTAGCATGTTATATGCCACTGTATCCAAACAGTTCCAGAAAAATGTCTGCTTAGGATTCCAGCTGGAGAATCTGCATGGAAAAAAGGAAAGCCTCATTTGCTCAGTTTGTTTAACCCAGGAATGGGGAGCCTGTGGCCTTTCCAGAACTTGTTAGACTCTCACCATCTCTAACCATTAGCTATGTTGGCTGTGACTGATGGGCCTTGAAGTCCACCAGTGTTTGAAGGGCCATTAGTATCTCACCATTGACTTACACTGACTGTGCAGCTTCTCCAGTCTTTGAAGTTGAAAATGGGATATTCCAGCCACCATCTGGACTTGTTCTGAACTTCTTCTGTCATTCTATCCTCACTGAAAGAAAATGTGAATTTTCAGTAGCAGAAAACAATTGGAAAGGCATCTTCCCTTGCAAATAATATGTCCTTCTAATCTGTTTGTATTTTGCTCTTCATAGAATTGAGATGTGTGCCTTCGCCATGTTACTTTTTCTGAGACTTGAACAAATACATTTTCCCTGCTGCAGCTACCACGTGCATATTAAAGAACCCCAAATTTAGCTTTTGTGCATGATTTCTAGATGAACCTGATTTCAACAATAGCTGCCACAGAATTCCACATCTGGAAGAGTTTCAGTATTCAAACTTCACACATCTTCAGATTTTCCTTTTGACATTCAACTTGGAATTTTTGTGGCACACGAAATAGTGATAGATCCGTTGTAAGACAAGATGTCTTACTTCATCAGCAGTGATGATGAGGCAGTGTGGTGTAGTGGCTAGGGGGCTGGACTAGGACCACAGAGACTGAGGTTCAGATCTCCACTCAGCCATAATGACCAAGGGCTAGTCACTCTCAGTCCAACCTTCCACATAGGGATTTTGTGTGGATAAATTGAAAAGAGCAAAAACATGTTTGTTCCCTTGGAGAGAAAATGGGATAAAAAATGTTATCAAAATAGTAGAAAGGGGATACTTTAAAAACAGCAACAACCTTAACTCTTGCTCATAAACTTGCATTAGAAACATTTTGAAATTTAACGCTCGCTATCAATGCCATTTCAACTGCTCAATTTTGTGACCTTGTCCTCAGAAGGACAAGATCACACCACCCCTGCAAAACTCCACTCAGGGAAGATGTCCACAGATCCATGAAGGATGGGGAGAAGAAAGTTCCATGTAAATCCTCTGCGTAGGACATGAAAAGTGCCCCGAGATTTCCATTTGTTCCATTCACTATACAAACATTTGTTTTTCTTGCCAGACAAGAAGAAAAAGGAGGAAGAGAGAAAAGAGCCTTGTGCTGCCGTCAAGTCTTTTGCCTTTGCTTATATTCTATGCCACTATTTATTTTGCTTCTTTGCCGTGCAAATAACCAACCATCTTCCAGTGGGAGTTAGCCCAGCCCTTTTGTGCCCTGCAGTCATGGCTGTGTCTTTTAAGAGAAAATTGATTCTCTGGAATGCTGTGTGTGCACATACTTATCTGAGCCCTACAGCCCACACCTGCTGAACAGGTAAACCAGATCCTCAGCAAAGGGCCTCAGCAGTGACATTCCAGCTTGGCAAGCTATTACTCTCTAATTGCTACCTGTCAAACAGGTAAACTAAGCTCTTGGGCCAAGTCCAAACAAGGGCATGTTCCCATGAAATCCTAAACCTCCCAACCTTTGACCTCACTGCAGGGCCACAAATGAATTTAACCAGGGCTGGTTTTTTGGGTGTTTTTTTTTTTAAGACAACTGCACTCTTGAGTGCTAGCAAGAGAAGGCTTGATTTCCACCTGTGGCAAAAATGGAATTGCCCGCAATCATTCCTACAGCGAAGCGTGGCATGACCACAGCCTGCCAGAAAGGAGCAGCCAGTTGCTAAGCATGATAATAACAGTCCTCTCTGAAACCAAAGCTCATTGTCTGTATGGCTGCGGCTAGAACGACCAGCATCTGATTCCTCCGTCTGATTCACCGACACTGCAGTGCAAATCTGTCAGGTTTCCTGCGGCTGAACAAGTTCTGCTACAAAGCAGCATTTAGGAAAGGTGGAACAGGCACTTCTTGTTCTTTCCTTTCTTCCAGTTCAGGCTTGTCCGACGGAAAGCAACAGAACAACAGGATCGACTTGCTCAGAAGAAGTGGGTTTCCAAACGGAGACTTACGCAATAGGTGTGCTATTGTGCAGTTGGTTTTCTGTTCCATTTTAAAAACAGGAATGCAACGTGGTACCTGGCAGTTAAGGGGAAGTGAAGTGGGCCCGTTTGTATGAAGGTCTGCATACACTTCTGAATGCAGGTGCATCAAAAAATAAGGGCAACAATTCCTTTAGCGTCAAATAAAGCATCACGTATATGAGGTCTAAGTGCAAGCTAGTGGTATTTGTTAAGCAACGAATGAAATACTGGATAGAATGAGACCTAATTGCCACTCTAGCTAGTATCACTTGCAAGGACTGGCAGTGGTTTTCCAGGGTTTCAAACAGGAGTCCTTCTTAGCTCCACTTGGAAAGCCCAGGGACTGAACTTGTGACTTACATGCAAAGCACATGCTCTACCACTGGGTTATTGCCCTTCCCCAATTCTGCCTCCCTAGGTTTATTTCTTAAACTATGAGTGCAGAACTCTTTAGATCACACTTGTGTCTCCAGCTGTTTTTGGACTACAACTCCCATCATCCCTAATGAGATTAGTAGAGTGCTTTTTACAAGGTGCAGGAGGACTAAATTAAGACTGTGAAAAGCAGACAACACTGTAAAACATCAGACGTGATGGAAAGCACCTAATGCTAGTACAATTATGCCTACTCAGGTATTACACAACAACATCTCTTTTATATTTTTTTCACCCTCATTTTACTGAGGATCCAGGTGATTGCTTTGCTTCGTTCAAACAAAGAGCACTCTATAACATTTTAGATCATCTTTGCTGACATAGCAATAGCCATACCTAGAGAGGCTGACACATGAATTGTTTCATGCAGAGTTGGGAAAAACAAAGCAAGTTTTTGGATTTTGTATAGTGTTAAGACATGGCTGTACCATCCTTCCTTGATCCACGAATGCTTATGCTGGTATTTATACATCATGAGAAGACTAAATTAGTCATGTGTTTGTTTAACTGTGTTTATCCAACGGATCTTGAGGCAGTGCAAATAGTCAGATACTACCATCCTTGGATAATCAAGAGTTCGGTTAAATTAGTATTGTTGAAATAGGATCTAAAGGGGCCATGTAGCCTACTTTTTAAAAGGACGGCTCTTTGTTTGAAGGACTGCCTGGTTCAAGTCTGGTTTAAAGAGAACAACAACAAAACCCACAAAGCAGGTACAGTACCTTGACTTTGCCCATGAAGTTAGCACCTGAGCAGCAGACTGAACTGGCAAACAGATCACCCAGTCACAATCTTCTTCACTCTGTGAGAAATATTGTATTTCTATGTAAGTTATAGTAATCTTCTCTAAATTGGCACATATATATATATATATATATCAAAATATTTATGCAAATCTGTGTCCTACTCTGTTCTCATTTTGGGGTGATACATTTCCTCTTTTTGTGACGCCTCAGTGGCCACCCTAAGAGGTCATTCTGATAGGGTTTTATATGTGGGTATGGGAATGTAGATGCTCAGCTTCCGCTGAGCAGACAAATGTAGAATTAAGTTGCCTGGTTTTCTTCAAATTCCCCGTTTCTCAAGGTGATTCCCATAATAAGCCTTGATTTTACAAGCACTACTGGGCATGCAAAAAAGAAGATCTGGCGTGGAGTGTCAGTATCAGGGATGGGGAACCTGCTGCTCTCTGATGTTCTTGGACAGCAATTCCCATCATCCCTGACTATTAGCCAAATTGGCCGGGGTTGGTGAGAGATGGTGTCCAACAATATCTGGAGGGCCAGAGGTTCCCCACCCAGGCCTACATGGCTGGTGCCATATTTAAAAATTATCATCCCATATCTGCACACTTTTTGCACATCAAAAAGGCATGTCCCCAGGGCATGTCCCCTCAAATACTAGCATGCACAAGGGACTGCCGATCTGATTAAAATGAGAGGGATAGGGAATCCTGAGTTTGCAGATCATTTCTGCAGACCCAATGACCCATTTAAATGAGGCCACACACCAGTTTCCATGTACACTAGAGGTCAATCACTCAAGCATGAGTAATTCTACTGTAGACAGGGGTTCTACTCATATTTAACAAATTTTATATGCTGCCTGATTTTACAAAAACCTCTAAGTGGCTTACAATAATATTAAAATTGTCAATAAAACATTTAAAAGTAATTAAAAGCAAAAGAGATGAAAGCATATAAATATCTGTGTGTCTGGATAGGCTTGCCTAAACAAAAATGCTTTAAGCAGGTGTTGAAAATTATGATCGTACGTTCTTTTCTTATTCTGGATAAAATCCAGTTTTAGATTTAGATTCTTCTTATGTGTATTATATATTCTACTTCATTCTAAAGCCACAAAACAGGGGGAGAAGGAAGAATTGTTTGGATTTGCAGACAAACAGGCTTCTTTGCTACTGCAGAACATTCCCCATGGTTTTGAAGTTGCAAAATGTCTGTATAAACATTTAGCACCATATCTAATTATATAGTTCATTGTTCTGCGACTTGGGCACTGCAACCCACTTTTAATATTCACACAATCACACTATAGTTTTCTGTTGCCAAAATGCATTTGCTTAATTGCTCTTAGCAATGGTAATATTGGATCACATGGGGCCTCTCTGAGTGTGCTAAGCTTGGTTTACGTGGGGACTGGGAGAGGTACAGTCAACTGTCAGCCACTAATTAGTGACTAATCCCACAGAATTAAATTCCCACACATCAGCAGGGCATCATTTTGTGACTTCCCAATTAGCATCACAACACTTGTTCAGCTACTGATTGGTTGGTTGGCTGATTGTGTGACTGTGGAAATGGGTAAAAGCCCCCCATCCAAACAATGACTATCATCAGTGCAGGTAAGATATTTTTTTTAATCATCTACAGTACTGTCTTATTTATTTTATAGTACACTAATTTGATTATTGCTTTCATTTTATGGATCAATGGTCTCGTTAGATAGTAAAGTTCATGTTAAATTGCTGTTTTAGGGGTTGTTTTTAAAAGTCTGGAACAGATTAATCTGTTTTGCGTTACTTTCTATGGGAAAGTACATCTTGGTTTTGAAACGCTTTGGTTTTGGAACAGACTTCCGGAATGGATTAAGCTTGAGAACCAAGGTACCACTGTATTAACAATAACAACAACAACAATAATAACAATAATAATTTTATTACACCCCAGCCACTCTGGGTGACTTAAAACATATCTAAAAACATAATAAAAACATCAATCCTTCAAATACAATTTCATCTTACTGATTTTCAGAGGAAAACAGTAAACACTGTTTACTCCTTAGCAATTCCAGAGTATGCCAATGACTTCAATTGCCATACTCTAGTGGTCGTTTGAAGGCAGTAGGAATAATATGCTCCTAAAGTGCTTTTGCATAGCATATAAAACAGGGAGCTATGTCTTTAAAACTACTAAGCTGACACCTCAATATGAAGTACACTTACCTGAGAGACAGACTTCAGAATTTATATTCAACAAAAGTAATATAAAAACAGAGGAGAAATTGACCGTCTCTGGATGACAACCAGAAGGCAATGTTATGTAAATAGTGAAGGAACACATCTTGTTCATGCATGGAAATTCCAAGAAGAGATTGATCCAAGCACAGTTGAAAGTAGAAACAAATATGCACACGTTTTTCATACACACGGCCTTTACAGCGAATGAGGCCGTTCATGTTTCCACTTGTCCTGTCCCTTTCCCCTGGGAAAACCCGCTCTTTACCACTGAATCGGAGTAAACATCAACTGGGTTTTCTGCGAATTGATGTTTGTGGGATTTCCAGGAGAAAGCAGTGGGAGAAACAGAAAACCTCTTGGACCTGTGCCTATAAAGTATGGACAAAAATGAAAACCTCTTGATTCCATGCTTTCTAGACACAGGACAAGTGAAGTGTGGACAAGCCTAAAGACACAGCCATGGACAAACACGCTCAACAGACTGCAGTGCAGAACATACTAATGCTAGATGATGGTATAATTTGCTAACTGTCTAATATAAGCAGTTCACCTCTGCCCAACCAACCAAAGTCACATGGTGCATCTATCACTATGTTTACCAAGGACCCCATGTTCCTACGGTGCGGTCTTATCTACGTCATCTCTCCCAGCATAGCTTCATTTCCCATTTGTATGCCATCCAGGCAGCTTATCTTTCCAGATGGCTGAAACAATATTCAACCGAGGCCAGAGGCACTTTGACTTCTAAACTTAGTGTCAGGCTATTGTTAACTATAGCTGGAAAGCAATTTCCAAGAAAATTATGACCAAGCCCTTTTAAGTGTTGTCTTAAAAAAGAATCAAGCAGTTTTCCTCATCATCTTTCATGTGGTTTGAGCACCCCCCCCCTTTAATTTTGCCTAAACTTTTCAGAGTATTTCCCATCGGAAATCATTCCCTCCCTTGAAAAGGCAAATAAGAATCTGTATAGTTTACATCAGCTACTCAGGAATCTTTCCCGCTATCACTTTCGAGCTGAGATGAAACTATAGGAATTTTATCTTCTTTTCGTAAACTGCCCTGGAAGCTTTGCTGAAGTCTTATGAATAAATTAAATAAGCCCCCATTATTTAAATAGAAAAATAGGTTTGTATGCAGAAGCTAACATAGCAGGATGCAAATTTAGGCTAGAAACCTTCTAACTGTCCATGTTAATGGAGACTTTTGACATGCAAGTGCTTTCAAACAAAGAACTCCCCCAACTGCATCCCAAAGCTACACAGTTGGTTAGCCTAACCTTCTCCAAAGGATTACCGTGAAGATGAAGCTTGGGGACAAGTGAGTTAAGAAACCCATGTGTAACCTTTAAGCTCTATGGCAAAAGAGTGAGATGGAAATGAAGTAAATAATAAAAGAGAAGATGCAAGCTTGAGTCACCACAAACGCTCTTGGCCACTGCAAATATTACCCACACAGACACAAATAAAGAACTGAACAATTCATGAAGCACTTGGCAATGTTGTAAGCTCAAAGCTGGACAAGTATGCTTCTTGGTCTGTTATCTAGCTAGAGAAAATAATTCTAAAACTCATGGGTATGACATACTTGACAGCAGACAAATTATGTCTTGCCAGCGCTTGCTGTCTCACACATGGGCTGTTGCAGTGGCAAACAAGTTTTGCCAAATTTGTACAACTTGCAGCAGCTCATTCCAGATTGAAAGGTTATTGAAATCATTGTGGTGCACAGATTTATATGCACATCAACTGCATTATGAGACTTGAAGCATTAAGAACCTCGCCCACATACCTTCTGTCCTAGTCAGTGTGACTGTAAGGGATTCAAATGCGTGGTGCTGGGATTGCTCCCCTACTTAACTAAATGTGATGGATGGGAGTACTAAGACTATCTAGATTAGGCAGTTCTCTGGTAGGATCCAGCAAATAACTGGCTGCCCTGACCTATTTAGGGGCCTTCTACTGGCTGGTGGCCTGTCAACAGGCTGTGCTGTTGGTGGCTGCAGTGGGGGTGTCTACAGCAGAAGAAACCTCTGCTGCATGCTAGTACCCTCCAGCAGTGTAGACTGGGGGTTAGGATTGCTTTGCCCACCTGTTTAATTAAGTAGACTAAAAACATATGTGTAGAATATCTGTAGGTTAGAAATGTATCAAACTAATTTTATGTGTTGGAGAAACAAAGCATTTACATGAACCAAGCAAGAAATCCTGGAAAATTAAAACGTATAATAGAATGTAGAGGCAGAAGAATTGTGGAAAGTGTAAACATAAGCATGTTTATTCTGAGGTGTTTGCTTTCTTTACTGGAATAAGGAAGCAAATCCTTCAATAGCGTCATTGTTTATTGACAAAGCATTTAAAGGATTTACTCAGTTAAAAAAGAAGAAGTTTGAAAAAGTCAGATTGTGTCGAGAGTGCATTTAAAGAGCATCCACTATTGTGTCTGTTGGTTCTGGGGGAGGGAGATGGGAGGGACGGTCTGACTAGAGGAGGCCTGATGCTTTCTATGCCTTCCTCCCTTTTAGCATATTTTTAGCATGATTTTTTTAGCCTTTGTGATACCTCTGCTCATATCTATGACCAAAATGCATTTCCACTTTTTAGTCTTCACATTCTATATACAGCTGCTTTCATTAAACAAATGCAGGTAGCAATTTGCAATAAAGGGCAATCTTTAATGCTAATGCTTATATGGTCTACTCCTTACACTGAGAAAGCCAATCTCATCCAATATATTTATATATAAATATAAAAGAAAACAACAATAATGGTAGTGTTTCCACTGTAATAGAGTGGTTCTTCCTGAACTAAAAAAAATATTGGCTACGTTCCCTTGATACTTGACTGTATTTGATTAGGCATATGGGGACAACAAAAGTCAACAGAGCAACACTGTAGTCATAAATCCATTTACTAGGAAATGCTCAATGGGGTTTTATTTCTGTGTAAACATTTTAGGATGAGACAGAAAGTCAGTAATATCTAAACCAATTATGTAAATATGCTTTGATCGAATCCTAAAATGTGACATTTTGCCCTTCCCCAAGTCAGAAGCAGCTACATAAGTCTCCCATCCCCCAGGTTAATTTATGAGTGCCACAACGCCTGAAAGCAGGAGTTACCAAGGAACATATAACTGGAGATACTAAGTCAAGCTTACATAAAATCATAGGATTGGAAGGGACTCAGAGGGTCATCTAGTCCAACTCCCTGCAATGCATCTGAGAAAGAAAGAAAGAAAGAAAGAAAGAGCCCTTCTTGGACATAATGACTCACAGAAGTCCCTAATAATAAAGAAAGACGGTTGCTAAGTTTTAAGATGTAGGAAGGATTAACAGTAAGTGCTACCTGTTGCAAAATTAGCAGCTGGCTTTGTGTCTGGTGCTCCTAACTGAAATCTGGCACAAAAGCTATCATACGTGCAAACACATGATAAGCCTCCCCCAGCACTAAGACAATGCAACATCAAACATCTGCTCTTTTGCATTGAACTTGTTAACAGCATTGCTTTGATACAAGCACAAGCCATTAGCACCTGTTATCCCATAGATTTGTTTTAGCAGTTTTCATAACACATAATTTTAGGTGCTTATAATTATAAGTATAATCTGTAACCTTAGTTAAACCTTATTTGAATACCTGATTCTCTGTCCTCAACTGGCAAGTCCAAACAATACCATTACTAAATGGAGCAAAATATGCACACATAAAGTAAGCTGATGTGTAAAGACGGTTGCCTTTTAACTTGTTTCCTTTCAGCAAAGCAATGTGACAGCAGAGCTTACAGATGTTCGTTGAAGAAACTAGCCAAAGTGAAAGTATGAGAAATGATTGTGAACCGGAAGAGTAAATAAAATTTGTGCAACCTGTTCCTAAGCAAGTCCTGCTCTCTTTATTGGTGCTTACTCCCACCTGAAGCATGCACAGGACTGCAGACTTACTCTACTACAGTAGTTTGATCTCTTGCAGCACTCACTCCAGTGAGAAAATGTTTACTTTACTGAGCAGCAGGTTCAGTGGCAGATATATATAAAAAAGAAGTTACAGGGATGTGGTAGACTTCTGGAAAGGAAAGTTGCACTGTACAGCTTTTCTTGATTTACAACTTGAAGCGTGAATCAACAAGTATTTAAAGTCAAGCAGCAGATGGAACCTAAATTTCAATGGGACTTTCATCCACATGTGTTTAAGATTAGGGTGTTAGGCTGTGATCCTAAACTCACATTATTTGGAAACATGTTTTACTGAATTCAACAGATCTCACTTCCAAATAAAACATGTTTGGAATTAAAGTTTAATTTTATTTAAAAACACATTAACATTTGCCAGATCAGGACAAAAAGCCACCCAAATTAGTATGATGAATGGGAGCCAATGCTAGTCCTGGTCACAGTAGACGCATTGAAGTTAATGGGCATGAGTTAGGTTTACCAATTTCAATTGGTCTACTTTGAGTAGGACTAGCATGTAAACCTTTGTCCCCATTTTGGTACTCAGAGGTAAACTGTCTCTATAAACTGAAGTTCCATTAGTTTCCATTTAACCCCCAAATTACAAGGCTATTCCCACTATGTTGTCTAATCCTTTTTTAAAAAAAAAAAATCCAACCAGTGACCACTAGCACATTTTGGGGTGGTAAATTTGATAATTACTTCTGCTTTGCAAGCCGGACCATAAAAGTTAACAGTCCACATTTTTACAAGCCCACCTAATAAAGAATACCTGTTTGTGTCATTTGTGGCACATCAGCAAACAGTCTGGAAAAAAACCCTCTTTCTCATTAAGTTTACAATGCCTTCCCTATCTTGGTTGCCTATCTTTATGCACCACAGATCAGTGAGCTAGTTAGTGACTATTTACAATAAATGCACCCTAAACCTATCCATGTTTTCCTGAAAGGCAAGTCTCACTGCATTCAAATTGGCTTAATCCCAAATAAGCAGGCACAGAATTGCAGGCTGAATTGCTGACTGCCAAGCCTCTGCCTGAAGAGAAGGCAGATATAGCCAGAACAAAATTGCCTCTCTTGGAGAAAAAAATATGTGGGGGAACTCTGTATTTCATTGGCAGGTCATGAAAACATTTACAAATAAGAGATGCACACTTAGTGAATACTCTTGAAGGCAGACAGGTGCAGAGTACTAAGCACGACAGAATCCAAACCCTTGGGGAGTGGGCATTTTCCTTCATATGTCAACACTACCTTTAAAGTCGTGTTGTGCATTGATTTTTCACTTATTGTCTGCCCCACTGGAAGCCTGTGGTCCGGCAGTAAGGCAGGATATAGACGTTTCAAATAATATTTCCGCCACATATCCATAACCTCGGAGCTTAGTGAGTACCAACTAAAACGTTACTGAAATTGCGAGAGGAAGAGAGAGAGATGCAATAAATTCAATTTTCTCTTAGCCTGGGAGAAACTCAAGAATAGGGGGAAATGAGATTGGCTTCTTTTTCTCTTCCCTGGCTTTAGCAGCCCAAAGCATGCCACTCCATACAAAATGAGATTTAGAGCTGAGCAGAGCCTTTTATGGCCCTGGGCAGGCCTGCAAATCCTTGTAAGTCCCAAATTACAAGGAGGTAACGACTTGTGGAAGAAAGGCGCTTTAGGCCCGGCCGTTTCTATCCCACAACCCCTCTTGCATAGGTCCATAAGCGAGATGGTGGTCAGCTGTGGTCTTCTCGGGCGACTCCATGTTGGTCGGCAATTTTCCTCCCTCCCCGTGGCTGGGCGAGGGTGGCGGAGGCGGCCGCTGGGCCCCGAGAAAACGGGCCCAAGCCAAGGCAGAGTTCGCGAGGGCCTCTAAGCCCCGCTCTTTCCCTCACGCTCACGAGGGCTTTCTTCGTATAGGTATCTCAAAGGCGCCCTTGCGCCCCTTTATTCCCCCTCCCACTGCCACCACGGCCTCCCCTCGAGCGTCGTCAGGCACCCAGCGCGTCCTCCAGCCGGCCAGGCCTCGCGTGCCCCGGCATGGCTCCCGCACGCAGCCCGCCTCTGGGCCTGCAGCTAGCGCTCTCCCTCAACCATTCCGGCGCCGCTTTCCCAACGAGGCGGCTTCGCTCGGCGTTCTAAGCGAAGGGCCTTACCTGAGCGCGCCTCTTCCAATGGCTGCTCACCTGAGGCCCCGCTCGGCCCAATCAGCTCGCAGCTCGTCCCTCTTGCCTTGTATCCTTCAGTGAAAGAATCCAAGTCCTCTTGGGAAAGTTTACCTGTAGGCGCCTTTGGGTTTTTGTTGCTTCCCGGCGCGGTGCCCTAAACGGCAGAGGGAGGGAGGGCGGGCGGGCGAGCCTAGCCAGTCTCCTTTTCACATGCGAGGGGCGGGCAGAAGGGGGCTTTACCTGTCCCACTCCTACCTCCGCGGCTGGCTGAGGGAGAAGTAAGAGGGGGGGAAGAAAAGCAGAATTACCAGTAGCTCTGGTTCTGCCGTCCCGGGCGCTCGCTTGCTCTCGCTCGCTCGCTCGCTCACGCGCGCACACACACACCTTTACCTGCACAGACTTGAAAGTCCAGTTTCACCAGAGAGACTGAGGCATCTGGAAAAGGGGAGAGAGTTCATTGGATCAAACATGTCACAAGAGACGGACAAGTAAGTGATCACAGCCAGCTTGCTACTTTTGCTGCTCCTGAACGGATCAACTGGTTGGTTGTGTTTTCTTTTTTTAACCCCCCTTAAAAAGAAAGGGGAAGGAGGAAAAAAAAAAAAGCAATCTCGGTGGTGGACCTACTGGGATTACATTTCCTCTTTTATACAAGGCATAAAAGAGGTTGAATAGCACCCACAGGAGAACTGCTGGATTTCACCTTGCTTTCCCCATTCCTTTTCCAATCTTTTTTATTTATTGATTGTTGTTCATTCTGAACTCCCAATGTCCCTTCACAAACTTTTGGGAGAACTTTGCTGCTTCTTTTTGCAATTTCTTCCCTTTCCTTCAGGGCCTAGAGATGAAAAGCGATTCTTGGCTTTTGTGTGTGAATGCAACAAAAGAGCTTTTATATACCGGATCAGAAACACGGCCATCTTCTTCCCCTTCTCTTGGCACTTCTGTACCTGTGTTGTGGGACAGAAAGAAGTAGAAGATGGAGCTCATGGAACTCATTTTATTCCAATCCACTCTTTTTTGGGTGTGGGTGTGTGAAAATATCATAAAATAACTGCATTGTCGAAGGGTGTAAAGGAAAAATGACCGTGTGTCTTGTTTCTCCCATACGCAGTAAGAGGAAGTGATTTCATGCAAAAGTTTTGTCTCCGTTTTTCAACAGATTGCTTGTCATTTAAAAAAGGGAAAAAATCCCAATCAGCATGACATTGAGGGTTTCTACACCAGATGAAAACTTCTGTAAAGTTCTCTTCCATAAAAGCCAGCACACTTGTGATTCGTACATAGTGGGTCTTGATTAAAGAAGTTGGAATGGTTAGGGAAATCATAATATAAGGACACCTTGAAATAAGCATGGCAGCCTAGTGCTTAAGGAAGTTTAAAACAAATCCAAGTAGCATTAGCATAAAAGCTTCCTTGAACTTTAACATAGCAACTGTGAAGGACATCATGATCCTGGCACTAGTGTGTGCATGTGTGTGTGTACACACTGTAGATTGGCTTCATCTAGTTACTTCTCTAGCTACTTGCCTGTTCCTGCTTACCTGCATGTGCAAAGTGAGGAAAGATAGGAAGTTTTTATAGGCTGCTTCTCCTCCACCACCCCAATTGTATTATTTTTCCTTTTCAGCGGACATTGCTGGCTCCTTTCTTACTGGTGACTTCAGATCAGATCATGCTCTTGATGCCAGCACCTTGCAGTGGGCTGGAACTTAAGATCTGGAGTAGTATAGATATATATTTACCTTGAATTGTTCTTCTGAGCTTGTTCACCTCCCTGCTACACACACACATGTACAGAGGGAAGAAAGTCCTTCACTGGAGCTGTGGCCTAGGCTGACCTACAACATACATCTGGAAAGGGGGGGGGGAGAAAAGAGGGAGGGTGTTATTAAGCAAAGTGGTGGTTCTGACCATAGACAGAGGGTGCGGTATCTGACAAATCTCTAACATGAGAAGGTTGTTAGGTGGGGGGAGACTGGCTGGGTTGAGAGCTGAGGCACATTAAGTTTTGTAACCAGAAAATAACTGTATTGTACCCTCTCTGCCCAATGTTTGTGTAGGGGAATTTACTTGTGTATGGTCAAAGTTTCAAAATAAATGGGTGTATTATGACCACTCAACTGCATTTTGTTGCACTGTCAGTTTTTAAAGCACTCCATAAGAAGTGTGCATTTCAATACATGGTACCGACTAAATTGTGTTAGAGATTGTGAGCTGAAAGGTGATGGTAATTTTGGTTTCATAATCCAGAATGAAGGGGTATACAGTTTCACCACCCCTTGGGACAATTGGAAGTTGGTGGTTTTGGTCTGTGGTACTTTTTGTGTTACAAAATAAGCTGTGTCCATTATGTTCTGGTATGAGGGACAATAATTTAAAATAAGGATTTTGATCAGTATCTGAAACGTGCATATCTGAAATGTGCTCAAATGTGAGTCAGTCAAAATGTATTGAGAGTTTTGAACATTCTACTCTTTTTGGTAGAAGGGAAGAAACAGGTGTAGTCTGGTTTGGTTTTTGAAATACAGTACAGTGCATTTCACCCTCTGTGACTATGGCTATAGAGATTCATATATTCATGATACACATTTTGGTCTAGTGCCAAAACTTAATTTGTGTAGCATTTAGGCTGCATTATCCTTGATTACTTAACTTGGTACTATGACCCACTGCGTTTGTGGGACTTTCTGAATAATTGTGCACAGGATTGGTCTGCCAGACATATATTACCGTTAAGGAGTTGTCATTTACTTGATGTAAGAATTGATACAAAGATTTGAATACTTTTTTATTAGAGAAATGTTGTTGTTTTTTTAACTTCATGAAGGTGCTAAATGTTTTCAGTTAAGCCATCAAGTATTTATAATTATTTGCATGTGCGGTAAGACACATAGAATTCTTTTCATATTACTATACTGACCAAAGTGGTAAAAATAAAAATCTCACGTGATGATTTTTACATCACTATGCTCACTGTCACCTATTCCAGGTTGGTTGTACCAGTAGAGATTCTTAGTCTTTGTATGATGGATACCACATTTTCTTCCATCATCTTATTCACCGGAAGCATCTTGAAAGGCTTCTGAATTAAATATCAGCCTTTTTTTGCACTCTGGTACAGCTGCATTGAACTTGTAAGGATGCAGGGAAATGAAGTTAGGTAGAGTATAGACATGGCTATGTCTGCACTCACAGCAGATCTTGAAGCCATATGTCAAGGCACAACTATTTAAGCCAGGAGTTTTGTTGTGGGGCAGGCTTTTGTTGGGGGGGGGGCAGAATCTCAGATTTGTATTGATTTGTATTGATTTTGATTGATGCGGGTGGCGCTGTGGGTAAAACCTCAGTGCTTAGGACTTGCCGATCGCATGGTCGGCGGTTCGAATCCCCGTGGTGGGGTGAGCTCCCATCTTTCGGTCCCAGCTCCTGCCCACCTAGCAGTTCGAAAGCACCCCTAACTGCAAGTAGATAAATAGGGACCGCTTTATAGCGGGAAGGTAAACGGCGTTTCCGTGTGCTGCTCTGGTGCTGGCTCGCCAGAGCAGCTTCGTCACGCTGGCCACGTGACCCGGAAGTGTCTTCGGACAGCGCTGGCCCCCGGCCTCTTAAGTGAGATGGGCGCACAACCCTAGAGTCGGACACGACTGGCCCGTACGGGCAGGGGTACCTTACTGATTGATTTAGGGGGACAGCTGCCTTCCTGCCCTCCCTTGGCTATGCCTATGGGTGGATTGGATGGGTAAACTTTTTAGTCCAATTATCATATGTATTTGTCTCTTGAAAAGGTCTTCAGAATTTGCTTGTTAATTCTCTTGTCTTATGTGCTACTTGAAAAGCCACAGTCTAAGAATATAATATGCATTATTTTGTGATATCTTTCAAAGTGATTGCACTCATTAGTTTTGTGAAAGCTATTTTTTCTGCACTGCTCCCCCCCCCCCCGTCCCCATCCCCACGATGTTTATTGGCCTTTTTCACCTCTTGGAAAATATACAGAAAGAACTGTTTCCTGCTTGGCAGGGGGTTGGACTCGATGGCCCTTGTGGTCTCTTCCAACTCTATGATTCTATGATTCTAGAGAGCTGAGGAACAGAGGGATGAGAACAAAGGCTGATTTACACAACTCTTTTCATGTAGATAGGCTGCTTGAGTGGATCATTCAACCTGACTGCATGAAGAGGTGGCTTTCTGATGTCACTGTTCTGTTTGCCCATCCCTAGATGGTGATGCAAGGTAAAGGTGTATAAACTTTATTGAGTGCTGATGAGTGAATGCCAGTTGCTACTGGACAATTTCACCACACAGGTTGAATACCATCAAATACATTTAGGTGTGCATTGAGTTGCAGTGGCATTGCCAATTTTTTTTCTAGGGAAAGCTTCAAACCTTAACACCTGCATGACAGGTGAATTTCCCATTGCTGCATCAAAGGGGCTACCTCTGTTAGTCTGTTGCAGAAAAAACCTACAAGGAACACTGTGGCACTTTAAGGTATATGTCAGATTTATTTTAAAGTTTTGAATGTTCTGCAGGACATCTGCATGTGCTTTACATCCGTATGCTGGAAGAAGCTTCACTTGCTGAATTTCTGCTTCTCATACCGCTGTGAAAGGCAAAGAGCTCTGCCAGAAAAAAAGTTGGCAATAAATTGTACGAATTGGCCCAAAGTGACAATCTGAGAAGATGGCTTCGCCATCATTCTTGTTCTGAGTAGACTGTGAGAATGGAAGAGAATGGATATATTCAATAGAAAGATAACATATCAACATATTTTGTCAAAAGTTGCAGGACAAGGGAGTGGGTATCTTTCATCCTGAACATGGACAGATCCTGCAGCTGTAGAAAAGAGTGGTAGAAATGATCAGTGTGCTGGCACAACTCTCCTATAAGGAAGGGTTGCAAGATTTGGGGGTTTTTAGTTTAGAAAAACGGTGGGGGGATGATGACTAAAACAGTGCTGTTTTTCTAGAAAAAGAGGCGCCAGAACTCAGCATGAATGCTTCCATTGTTCGCTTTGGATGGCAACAGCACCCACCTGAGAGGTGCCGGAACTGAGTTCTGGTGAGTTCCGGGTGAAAAAAAGCCCCGTTGAAATCCCTTCTCAAAACCCACCTTTTCCACGAAACTTTTGGCATATCCCATAATGCCCGTGGAACTAAATCTCGTCACATGCAGCGGAAGCAACTGCATACTCCTTCGCCCTCCTCTGTTGATTTCTCTGTGTTGAATTTTCGATTGTGAGCTCCTTGGGGCAGGAACCTGCTCTCATACTTTGCAAAGCACCATGTGCCTTGCTGGCACCAAACAAATAATATGAACGCCATTGTTTTTATAAGCGAGCATGTCATGGTTGTATATAGGGTGTAGTGGAAACCATTACATTGTGTTAGGACCCGAGGGGTGCACATTTTGAACCAAGCAGTTGTGATATCCTGGACAGAGGGGCAATCATCTCAAGAAGGGGTTTCATTTATTTGGGGTTGGGAGCAGGGCCAGCCTGCCCATGAGGCAAGGGGAAGGGTCCCACCAGAGCAGCAGTTCCTGATGTCGAACCTTCTTACCCCCTTGTTCCTGATGCAGATCTTCCCTGACCCCTTCTTAGCTGACAGGTAGCTATGGGGGTCTGTGTCAGGTGCCAAGATGTCTTTGACCAGTCCAGGGTGGGAGGAGTATTGTTTGTTAAAAGACTGCTTGAAGGTATATATGATAAGATTGGCTGGAGGTTTCTGAATTTGCATCTCCTGGTGGCTTGATTGTTTTGAACTGAAAGCCAAATGAAAACTAGGAGAGTCAATAGAATTTGGTGACCTCGTGGATGAAAAGCATGAAAGAAAAACAGAATGAGGGCGGGTCTGTAATGGGCTCTTATACTGACTTGTTTGCTCTTAAATCAGCATAAGGATGGAAGCCTTTGTGCAGCGTTTTCTCCTTTCTGGATTTGCTTTCCCCCCTTCTTCTGCACTTCATTCCACAAGTTTGACCTCACAGTCAATCCACAGTTAAACTTAAAATAAGCAAACTTTTAAAGAAATTAGAAGTTAAGCATGTACTTAATTCTCTTCCATTGAATGAGATTTACAAGTGCTTAACTTTAGCGGCACTGTGCCCAAATTCAAGTTCAGATTTTGATCCAATAGATCACACTTGCTCTCTTGATATGTGCAAGGGAGTAGAAGACTGTGTTGGAATTTTAATTCACGTGGAATTACTGCAGTGGGGAAGAATCCAATACCAGAAGCTAGTGGGAACTGAATATCTTGCTTGGGAATCTTTCCTGCAAGGCTACCAAGGTTTTCCAAATCAGTTTGAATGTTTCCATAATACTGCAATAGTAATTCCTCCATGAGAATTATTTTTTAAATTCTCCCATGAAGGGAAATGTTATGTATGTTTGAACTGCCCTTGAGAGAGATAAATAAATACATACTGCAGGGGAGCAATTATAGTGCTATGTGGTATATATGTTTAATTACCTCTAAGTGGGAAAAACGGGGATAGGTTTGGTGCTGTGGTGTGCTTCCATATAGAGGAAAATATTTTGTGTCTTGTTGGTAACCGTCTTGTTATAATGTATCCTGCACAAATCATATCTTTGTTTGCATCCAAATAATAGCATTTTCTTTGTAGCGTTTATTTGGGGTGGGGAAGGAGTGGAATCCTGAATGTTTAAAGAGAGAGAGAGTAGTAGCTTACCGTCATGTCAGTTCACGTCCATTTAATTGAGGTTGTCTTTGTATATTATGAAATACTCCAGGCGTCAGTGTTGATGGTTGAGGGCAGCAGGAAACAGACTGGAAGACATGAATGCAGGACAAAAAAAAAGAGCCCAGCACTGAGGTCAGAAAAAGGTTTTGCAGAGCGAGATTTAGATCAGCATTTCAGAATGTTATACTCTCTTTCATGTAATATTTATTAAAGTTCAAACAGCAAAAATTGTATATACCTCCTGTGTTCTAGGGCAAATAAAGGTAGTATTTTGTAGATATCTGGAAACTTCTTACAGCTTTTGCGGGGAACTTAACACTGAAATTTCAATATGGGGAGACCAGTGGAGGAAGGGCAGGGTCATGGAAGAAGGAATCGGCTATAGAAGTATATGTGTTTCTTTCTGTTACCTCTGCTTGCATGCCCTCCAACATTTATCTGATGAAAATAGGGACATCCTATTCAATTGTTGTTGTTGTTGTAATTTTTCTGTTTATACCCCACCCATCTGACTGGGTTGCCGCAGCCACTCTGGGTGGCTTCCAACATATATATAAAACATTAAACATTTTTTAAAAAACCTTCCCGATACAGGGCTTCCTTCAGATGGCTTAGGGGTCAGATAACTTCATGCACTCCAACATTTCTCTGATGAAACATTTATCCAATGATCATTTATCTGATGAAAATAGGGATATCCTAAGGAAAACCGGGACTTTCTGGATCAATTCAGAAACTGGGATGGCTTCTGTAAATCTGGGACTGTCCCTGGAAAAGAGGGACACTTGATATCTTCAAACACTCTTACTAGGTAGTTGGCCCCTCTGAACACAGTGGAACCCTTGACCAAACTTCCATAGTTTTGCGCTGCTAGTTGGAGCCAGTGTGGTGTAGTGGTTAGAGTGTTGGGCTGGTCAACCATGAAACCATTAAATCCCTGATCAACCATGAAACTTACTGGGTGACCTTGGGCCAGTCACACTCTCTCAGTCTAACCTATCTCAAGGTGTTGTCGGGAGAATGAAATGTGGAGGAGAACCAAGTACCCCACTTTGAGCTTCTTGGATATAAATGTAATCAATAAATAGTGATGGTAGGATATGGGGATGAGGATGATGGTTTGGGTTAGGATGCTGGTGCAACTGAAATTGCAAGCCCTGCTTTATTCAGATCCCAGTTTTGCCCAAAATACCAGCGAAAGGTGGATGAATGGAAGGCTGCTTAAAGAATCGCAACAAACAAAATACTTGAAACCAGGGCATTTTGAAACGCATCATCTGTCTGTACATATTTTAAGTAGGAGGGTCCAACTTTTCCTTACGTACCCGGTACTTCTAGTTTTTATGTGTATTCAGTTTGAGTGGAATTTAAACTACTACTACAAAGTTTGTCTTGCTTGGGTCTCACAACTTTACTGGGGTTCACTGAAGATGATTGCTTGAAATTGCTTGTATTTGGGTGGCTTCCCCACTATATTTAATCTCCAATAAATATTTATAGCCCCACTTCTTTGTGTGAAGAAGTACATTTCTGGCCCAGAGGTTTTAAAACAAGGAACATAATCCCTGCCCCCCCCCACAGAAACAAAAATAGTTCAAACTTTAAAACAGTGCATTCTATATGTTTCCCAATTTCCCAAGCTTAAGAGACAAGCCTGGAAAGCACAGAGAAACCTTCTAACCCTCAAGAAAGGATTTCTATTCCGTCACAATTCGGATAAGGAAACATGGCTTTGTCCCTGGAGCTATTTTGACGGTATCTCCTTCATCGGAGCCCTGCAGTCTAAAAGCTGTCTCGCCTGAATTCCTTTTGCAGTTTTAAATGATTTACAGTGGTGCCTCGCAAGACGAAATTAATTCATTCCGCAAGTTTTTTCGTCTAGCGAATTTTTCGTCTTGCGAAGCACGGTGTTGGAAAAGTTTTGGAAAAGCTTCAAAAATCACCAAAAACCTCAAAAAAGGCTACCACACCGCGTTCTATGAGTTGCTCCTCGAAGTCAAGTTGCAACTGTATTAACGGTGTTAAGTAAAAGGAAACAAACTTGCAAGACGTTTTCGTCTTGCGAAGCTAGCCCATAGGGAAATTTGTCTTGCGAAGCAGCTCAAAGACCGCAAAACCCTTTCGTCTAGTGAGTTCTTCGTCTTGCGAGGCATTCGTTTTGCGGGGCACCACTGTAAACCTGACTCCAGCAGGTGAGCTAAGTTAGTGCTAAAGCAGGGGTGAGAAGGGAGCAGAGATGATTCCTGCACTTTGGCCACTTCTAGGCAAAGAGATTTGCAGGTGTCATTCACACTTTATAATGTGTGACACTTGCAAGGCTTGCTGCTAGGCTACAGAGACTTGCTGCTGGGTAGCCCAATACAAACCATCATCTAAACCAGGGGTCAGCAGACCTTTCCAGCAGGGGGCTGGTCTACTGTTCCCTCAGACCTGGGGGGGGGGCGGACTATACAGTGGTACCTCGGGTTACATAAGCTTCAGGTTACATACGCTTCAGGTTACAGACTCCACTAACCCAGAAATACTACCTCGGGTTAAGAACTTTGCTTCAAGATGAGAACAGAAATCGAGTGGTGGCGGCGCAGCAGCAGCAGGAGGCCCCATTAGCTAAAGTGCTGCTTCAGGTTAAGAACAGTTTCAGGTTAAGAACAGACCTCTGGAATGAATTAAGTACGTCACCAGAGTTACCACTGTATTTTGAAAAATAAATATGAACGAATTCCTATGCCCTACAAATAACCCAGAGATGCATTTTAAATAAAAGGACACATTCTACTCATGTAAAAACATGCTGATCTGGCCCAATCGCCTTCTAAATCCAGCCCGACTGTCTGCGGGCCGGATTTAGAAGGCGATTGGGCCAGATCCGGCCCCCCGGGCCTTAGTTTGCCTACCCATGATCTAAACTCAAAGTACTGTTTTCCTTGCCTCCTAAGCATTGCTGTGCTTCCTGGGGGAAGCTGGAGTCTTGCCACAGCCTCAAGTGTAGCATGTGATCCATGTACTAATATACCGCAGAGCGCTATTCTCCATTCTTAGGTGTTGTTGGAGTACACCTGGCTTAGTTGACTGGAGCTGCAGTCCAACAACACAGGTGGACTAAATGCTGGAGAACGCTGTTGCACAGAAGCACTTGGCAACCCGGCACTTGGCAACGTGGTGCCCTCCAAATGTTTTGGACAGCCATTCCCATCAGCCCAGCAAGCCCAGCACTGTTTTTTCTCAAAATCCCAAGAAATCATTTTTAAAACCTTTGTCACTTTACACAGTGATTTACCGAGTAACACAAGGGGGGGGGATGGATCCCTGCCTAGAGGAACTTACAATTTAGCAGGGCTAGAGGTGAGCAGGCAACAAAGCCAGGGTGGGCTAAGAATTTGGAAATGCGAGGTTAGCAAGGTGTTGTGGTTAATTCTGAAGTGTAGGCACTCTTTATTCCAATCCCCATAGTCATGTCCCCATAGCCTGCCTTTTCTAAGACTGCAACTTAAAAACGAACTTTTGAGTAAAGCAGATACAGTGATACCTCAGGTTAAGAACTTAATTCGTTCTGGAGGTCTGTTCTTAACCTGAAACTGTTTTTAACCTGAGGTACCACTTTAGCTAATGGGGCTTCCTGCTGCCGCCACGCTATTTCTGTTCTCATCCTGAGGTAAAGTTCTTAATCCGAGGTACTATTTCTGGGTTAGCAGAGTCTGTAACCTGAAGCATCTGTAGCACCCAAGGTACCACTGCGCTGTGGAACCAATATCAAGCCAGCTCTTTTCTTTCATGGAAGTTCAGGTGAATTCTGTGTCCAGGGCAGCTGTCTTCCAGCTCCACCTGGTATGCAGGCTGAGACCCTACCTGCCTGCGGACTGTCTTGCCAGAGTGGTACATGCTCTGGTTATCTCCCGCTTGGACTACTGCAATGTGCTCTATGTGGGGCTACCTTTGAAGGTGACCTGGGAACTACAACTAATCCAGAATGCGGCAACTAGACTGGTGACTGGGAGTGGCTGCCAGGACCATATAACATTGGTCCTAAAGGATCTTCACTGGCTCCCAGAATGTTTCCGAGAACGTTTCAAAGTGTTAGTGCTGACCTTTAAACCCCTAAATGGCCTCAGCCCAGTGTCTCCACACACATCGCTCAGCCCGGACACTGATGTCCAGCTCTGAGGCCCTTCTGCTGGTTCCCTCACTGTGAGAAGTGAGGTTACAAGGAACCAGGCAGAGGGCCTTCTTGGTAGTGTCGCCCGCCCTGTGGAATGCCCTCCCTTCAGATGTCAAGGAAGTAAACAACTATCTGACTTTTAGAAGACATCTGAAGGCAGCCCTTTTTAGGGAAGTTTTTAAGGATTGATGTTTTTAGATATGTCGTAAGCCGCCCTGAGTGGATGGGAACACCCAGCCAGATGGGTGGGGTATAAATATAACTACTACTACTACTACTACTACTACTACTACTACTACTATTACTATTCCTCTACCTTCTGCTTCTCCCCCCCCCATACTTTGCTCAGAGTTCAGGTTGATGAAGTGCTCTAATCGACTCAAAAGATTGCTTACTGTTCTGTGGCATTTTTGGTTCGTCATAATCAGTAGCATAGTGGCAAATTCAGAAATGTGTGGTCCCCTCATGATAGTCACAGCCACACGCTTCCTAAGACTATAAACTTTCCAAGATTATATAATAATCTTATAATTGTACAATAATAATAATTAGGGATGCATTGATCGTGGCAGACTAGCATTCGAAATTTGCCAGGCTGCAGACCCATTTTGCACTTGTGACCAAGTGAAGATGCCCGGGCGCCAGGATCTAGAAGCGCATGCCTGGAGATCCTTGGATCTTGACTGTTTTCACATGCTAGCAACACATCCTGTGGAATTCTATCCGTTGTGTTTTATCTGCACAATCAGAATACATTTCAGGAACCAAAAAGTCATATTGAGAAATATGACTTCCAAGCCGCCTGGCCCAAAAATGGCAACCAGGCATTCCGTTTTGGTGACTGTATTGACGACGGTTTAAGGAGCTATTCGGTGCCTCGATTATATATATGAGTAGTAGTAGAAGAAGAAGAGTTTGGATTTGATATCCCGCCTTTCACTCCCTTTAAGGAGTCTCAAAGCGGCTAACATTCTCCTTTCCCTTCCTCCCCCACAACAAACACTCTGTGAGGTGAGTGGGGCTGAGAGACTTCAGAGAAGTGTGACTGGCCCAAGGTCACCCAGCAGCTGCAAGTGGAGGAGCGGAGACGCGAACCCGGTTCCCCAGATTACGAGACTACCGTTCTTACCACTACACCACACTGGCTCTCTTACTACACCACACTGGCTCTAGTTTGTAATACTAGCAGTAGAGCCAGTGATATAAATGACTTTAAGTCAAGTGTGTTCTGACCATCACTAGTTTTTATTCTGTGAAATGGATACATTGTGCTGCTCACAACGTTTTCTTAGATTTCCAAATGTGCCTAGAATTTTGGGTAGGATCTCTCTCAGCCCTGCCTAGAGATACTTGAGACTGAACCTTAGATCTTTTGCAGGCAATGTGTGTGCTCTGACCCTGAGCCATGGCCCTTTCCCACATCGTCTGCTGTTCATAGATGTGAGAGCATCACCAAGACAGAGATGTAACCAATGTCAACTCAGTGGGCCTGCACCACTTACCTGCCCTCCCTCCCTCCAGCCTTGACTTGTCAGAGGGAGGTCAGGTATGCAGCAAGGCCCCCTGCGTCATCCACAAATGCTCACTCCTGATGATGGTGAATAGAAGAAAGGCAACCCCAGAAAACCTTGAGAAAGCAGGCAGAGGAGATAGGGGTTTCTATCAGTGATCAAACTAGACTTAGACTGTTTTCTGAAAGAGGATGGAGCCCATCTGCCTTTTCTCCCTGTGCCAAGTCTAGAAACAGCATAACAATGAAGTGACCTCATAACCGCTGTTCGCATTTTCCCTGGTGGAAATGTATTGGTGCCTTTTCTTACAGCTTATTATTTATGAGACTTATTTAAACACTTTCCTCCTCCTGTTTGTCTGGCATCATCTTGCCACGAAACAAACAAGCAGCCCAAATAAAATAATTATTTTTTTCAAAAGTTTGTTTTGTAATTAAATATTTATTGAATTGCTCTATCTCTAATTAATCTTGGCAGGCAGGGAGTGATTTCTTGGTAATGATGCCAGGCTCAGAAACGTATAGAAGTTAGCCGTGCAGTTCTTTCTCCAGCGTATCTGTGCAGAATAATGATCTGTCTTGCCCACATACCTGCCTAATTCCCCTGCCCCACCTCCCAATACGAGGTGTAGGAGGATCAGTGTTAGACCTTGGCATCCTCAGGCAGTTGCTGATGTCTCGGCGTTTTGAAAAGACCACTACCTACCCTTGACTCCCTGATCCTTGCTTCCATTGTCTGTTTGTGTGCATGGTTGCTTGCCAGTGGCTCTGCAAGCAAGGAGATGGTGCTGAGGATCACGAAGGCATCCTGCCAAGGATCTCTTGAGACCTGTAGCCCTTCCTGGCAAGCTGTGAAGCACAGACGGGGAACCTGTGGCTTTCCAGGTGTTGTTGGACTTCCAAGTCCCATCAACCCAAGCCAACATGGCCAGTGGTCAGGGATGATGGGGTCTGGAGTTCAACAAGCCACAGGTTCCCCATCTCTGCTGCAAAACAAAACTAGGATAGATATTTAAATAGGTAGTGCCCTAAATATAAAAGTAAAGAAACTGTGTTCAAAGGATAGCATGCCATGACTGAGTTTCTAAGGATGCCCTGTCCAGCGCTCTAAGAATATTCTCTCCCGTGGTCTGAAAATGTCTGATTACCTCTATTCTGTGGTGATTTGAGAAGAATTAATATAATGTTTCTCAGACTTTCTTTAAACTTGCTCTTCCTTCTGAGCTCACCACAACCAAGGGTTTGATGAGTGTGTAAGAATTATCCAGTGCCTCCTATCAGAGCAAACTAATATTAAAAATGTTGACATTTATTTATTTTAATTTATTGACTGATTTAGTTATTTGAATTTGTATATCGCCCTTCATCCATAGATCTCAGGGCAGTTCGCAAGATAAAAATACAAGATGGGAAACACAAAATGCATAATAAAAACAAGAATGAAAGCAAACCAATAACCCCCGTCCCCCAACACATTGAAAAGGGTACCAGATGTTAATCAGCCAAAGGCCTGGTCAAAGAGGAGCACAACAAACAGAGCAGATCTTTTCTCCAGAAGACTCTTAGTTGCTTTTCCTGCAATAGCATCTCCTGAGTACCCCACCAGAGGTGGTTGGTTTCTCCAGCTTTCAGAATCCCCCCTTGGAATTCCAGGCAGAGAGATCAAGAGAGACCCCCTCCGGCCACAACTTGTCTTGTGGGTCACTCTCGAAATTCTACCGCTCTCGAAATCCTTGCCAGTTTCACACTCAGCTTTTACACACCTGCTGGAAACCTGTTCAGGCTTATGCAGGCACCTAAGAACACATATTTCCATAATAGTGAACTGGTTTCTAGTGTTAACTTCTTTATTGCATGAGTTATTTATTTGTTTATTTTAATTTTTTTGTATTGTCATGGTGAGCTACGCTGATATTTTTTATGAATAGTGATATGGAAATATTTTTCTAAATAACAGCAAGCCTTTGAATTAGTCTGTTTTGTTTTGTTTTTTGCTGAGTTTGAAGGTGGTTTTGACTTGCTTAATTTATAGATTGGCATCTACCTCCGGGGTCATTCTCAATTAGCTGCTACATCAAAGCCCACGAAGCCTAGCCCTAGGGGAAGGGTCAAGGCTAGGTTGAGGTTGCCTGCATCAAGATCTCTGGCCTTCTTAAGAGGCCTTTGCTACGGAGCAGGCAGGAGCTGTTGGAAGAGGGAGGGCGAGGAGAAAAGGCGCAGCAGCGCCTTCTCAGCACTTGGCAGAGCTGCTGCAGTGTGCCGTTGGAGAGCGCCATTGAAAATGTAATCATTGGGCTCTCCCCCACGTTTTTATCATCTCCTCCCGCGTCTTATCTTCCTCCCCCATGTTCCTTCTGCCACTCACTCTCAGGAAATGGTACCTATAAAAAGTTATTTCAATGAAGCGTGGTGAGATAAGCAGCAAGGAACTATTTTTCAAATGTCCAGGGGAGAGCGTCAATACTCGGTAGTTACAGGGAGAAAAATGACAGTACAGTGTTGTTGGTTTTTTTGGGGGGTGGGCAGGTGGAGGCAGAAGCACTGTGTGAAATTGTTGACCGGTGTGTCCTCTGTATTCAACACTAAACGAAAGAAAAAGCACATTTCACTAAAGTAATCTAGGGAAGCTCAGTTCCGCAAACTATGAATTATGTCGCTGCAGCAAGGGCACATGATTTATATCATGCATTTTGCTATGCATTCGCTAGTCGTAGGGAGGGCCGGAAACGAACGTGGTTGTGTCTGTACCATACATTTAAAGTGTACTCTTGTACCACTTCTAACAGCTATTTCTCCCAAAGAGTCCTGGGAATTGTAGTTTGTTAAGGGTGCCGAGACTAATTAGGAGACTCCCTAACAGAGCTACAATTCCCAGCACTCCTAGCATACTACAGTTCCCAGGATTCTTTGAGAGAAGGGGAGCCAAATGTCTTTTGAAAACCTTTTTACTTAGATCTTTACGGCATGATTTTTCTTTTTCTGTATTTATTTATTTTTGATGAGGTTATTATGGGTCTTCTGTTGCTTTTCATAATTATACGTTGTACTCTTCCTTGCTGTATTTTTTGTTAACGTGCAGATTATGAATTTGTAAATAATTAAATATATATGGAAGCCGCTGGGGGAGGTCACTGGGAGATTTGGAACGTGGTGTCAGTAGTATGCTGATGATACACATCTCTATATTTTGTTAACTTAAGAATAAGGGGAGTCTCTTCAGCTGCTGGGCTGGAATGGACTATGAGGGCCAATAAACTGAGACTAAATCATGGCAAGATGGAAGCATTGTGGGCTGGTGATTCTTGGATCCAGGAACTGGGTAGGCAGCCCCTTCTGGATGGGAGCCGAGGCTCCCTGAAAGAGCAGGTACATAGTCTAAGGCTACTCCTTGATCCAACACTATCTCTGGAGGTTCAGGTAGCCTCAAGGGCACAGAATGCTTTCTTTGAGCTATGGCAGGTTCACTAGGAATAGGTAGGTTAGTTTTGGGAGGGTGATCATTTTGATCATGGCTATTTTGTCTGAGAGAGTGAAATTCATGTTGTTCCATCTCTTTAGGTCTTTGTTTATTTGTCGCCGCAGGGGCTTGTAGTTGTGGAGGTATAATTTATTGAGGTTTTTGGTTATTTGTACCCCTAGGTATCTGAACTTGGTGTGGCAAAGTTTTATCTTGGTGACCTTAGTGAGTTCTTTTTGGGTGTGAGGAGGGGTGTTGAAGCACATAGCTTCTGACTTTGCAAAATTTACTTGTAGGCCTGACACCACTGCAAATGGGTTGAGTTCTCTGATTAGGGAGGTTGCTGTGTTTATGGGGTCTGGTGTTGTGACCATTAGGTCATCTGCAAAAAGCCCTAATTTATAGGTTCTGCCTTTTATCTCCACTCCCTTGATGTCTGT